>NW_024423675.1:57831704-57865138 GCF_017311325.1 Ursus maritimus
GGGTTGTTGTGGAATGTGGAAGTGAGGAAGAGATTCGGAAGGCAGGTGAGTCCACACCATCAAGTGCTGCTGATAGAAAAGAGGATGATCCACTCTCAGGTTATACACTGCAGCCCGAAGGAACACATGCCCGCATGCACAAGGGAGATCACTGCAACACGGTGGGGGAAGGGACCGACTGTAGGAAGCTGAATGCGTGCCGGTATGTGAGTGGATAAACAGTGTCATGTTCATTCACTGCTATGCTCTCTCAGAACTAGAAATGCATGGAAAAAAATCTCAGAAACATTATACTGAAAATTAAATGTCTCTATTAATGCTATTATTTATAGATGGTTAAATACTGCTTATAAATAATAACATTGTATGGGAATGATAAACACCATGATGTAACCAGGGGTGAATGACAGGGAAATAGTAAAAGGGAGGCATTAGTAGGAAAACACAACTGTATTTATGTTTTATTACCTTAAAAATAATATTAAGGGGCACCTGGGTGGCTCAGCGGGTTAAGCGTCTGACTCTTGATTTCACCTCAGGTCATGATCTCAGGGTCCTGGGATTAAGCCTGCATTGGGCTCCATGCTCAGTGGAGAGTCTGCTCAAGATCATCTCTCTCTCTCTCTCTCTCTCTCTCTCACTCTGACCTTCTCCCTGCTCATTCTCTTTCTCTCAAATAAACAAATAAATCTTTAAAAAAATAGTTCATAGCAGCAATGTCCACAATAGCCAAACTATGGAAGGAGCCAAGATGTCCTTCAACAGATGAATGGATAAAGAAGACGTGGTTCATATATACAATAGATTACTCAGCCATCAGAAGGGATAAATACCCACCATTTGCCTCGACATGGGTGGAACTGGAGGGGATTATACTGAGTGAAATAAGTCAAGTAGAGAAAGACAATTAGCATATGGTTTCACTCATATGTGGAACATGAGGAATAGCATGGAGGACCACAGGGGAAGGCAGGGAAAACTGAACGCGAAGAAATCAGAGAAGGAGACAAACCATGAGAGACTCTGGACTTCAGGAAACAAACTGAGGGTTACAGAAAGGCGGGGGCGGGGGGGAACAGGGTGAGGGGTATTAAGGAGGGCACCTGCGGTGATGGGCACTGGGTGTTATATGCAGCTAATGATTTGTTGAACACTGCATCAAAAACTAGTGATGTACTATATGTTGGCTAACTGAACATAATAATACAATAATAAAAACAAACAAACAAACAAATAAATAAATAAATAAAACATAAAAAAGTAAGAAAGAAAAGAGGGAAGAAATCTGTACCCAATGAGTTAGAATATGAATATAGTTGATGCTTCTTTAGCTTTTTGGATATTTCCAAATTGCTTTCCAGGGGCCTACTTACAATCTCCGGCAGTATATAAAATGTTCAATTTTCTGCAAACTCAAGTGTATTTTTGTGACTTACTTCAGAATTGCAGAAATCTTTCTACTTATTTCTTTTTTTTAACTATGCCATTAATTTCTGCTCTTGATTTATTATTCCTATTTCTTCAAATTTCTTTATATTTACTCTGTTATTCTTTTTCTGATTCCTGCAGATAATATTTACCTCATTTCTTATTATTCCTTGTGTTTAATAATACGCTTGGAGCTATAAGTGTACATCTAAATTCTACCTATACCTCTCTGTTTTTCAATTCTAAGTCATTTCTTTCCATCCAGTGAGATATTCTAGAATGTACTTGGATGAGAACTTTCTACTCATGTTTTCTTTTTGAGTTCTAACTTCATTGCCTTTTGTCCACAAAACATGATCTTTATGACATCGATTTCTTGAAACGTGTTAGCATTTATTTGTGACTTACTACATAGTCAAACTTTGTAAGCGTTCTGGGTAAACCTCAAAGTCGTTAATTTTGTTTCCCAAACATTCCCTATCTCTATGTGAGTTTTGTTGCTGGAGCTATAACCTTGTTAGTATTTCAATTCTTTTATTTTCAGTCTTTCTGTGCGGCATTTTTGTGTGTACAGTTTTTTGTTTGTTTATTTTTGCTGTTTCTTTTCTTTTTTTACTTTTGTTGTTTCTTTTATAAGCAACCTATAACCAGGTTTTTATTTTTTTTAATACGATTATATGTGCCTCTTGATAGGTGTTTAATCTACTAACATTTACTGTAATTTCATTTTGTGTTTTCAGTTTACATTTATTTTTTCCATTTCCCCCATTTCCTTACGTGCTATTCCCCGGATGCTCAATATAGTATTTCTAAATTAATCATGAATAGAGCATGTAATTCAGCACATTTTTAACTCCTACTTCAGTGTCTTCTCTCTTGGTATGATAGTCTAGATTTTTATTTTTCTGTTAAAATGTTATTATTATCATCATTACTCATCAATGGACAATTAAATTTAGTGACATGTTATCAATTTCTGTGATCACCTATTTTTCCTTTATCAAATGTCTGTCTGTTGGATTCACTTTTCTTTTTACTAGGGTACCTCCTTTAATAGTCCTTTTAATGGGGGTTTGTAGGTAGCAAATTCTTAATCTTTATGTAAATAGTAATGTCTTTAGTTTGCCCGAAAAATTGAATGATAGTTTAGTTGAGTATAATATTATGTTCACCTGGCACTTTGAATATTCTGACCATCTGTCTTCTATCATTTATTATATTGAAGAAATTGCTGCTATCAGTCTGTCAGTCTTTGTATGTGACCTCTCTTTTCACTCTTTTAAGACATACTTATCATCCTTGATATTCTGTAGTCCCACCCCACCCCCTTCTCTCCCCTGTGCCCATGGCTCCCTCTCTATCAGTTTGTAGGTTGCCTCTACTGGATGCAGAATCAGCCCTACAATCATGTCCTGAGGTGAACATAAAGAATCTTGCATATCCAGTCACTGATCTAGCTGGCGACTAGGTCTGGTCCCTGATTTTGAAGCTGTGTCCCCTCCCTCCCTAACCTTTAGGGGGCTAATTGCATAACCCCAGGCAGTGGTTTGACAAATGTTTTCATCTTCAGCCCCTTTCACAAGTGGGGCTTTCACTTACTTGTTGTCAAGAAGTGAATATGGCTCTCCTCATATTTAGTGGAGCATTCCCCACCCCCCACCCTGGGAGGCAAACTACTTCCTGCCTCCAGACAAGGTACCCATTAGGCCCATAGCTTCCGTCTTCCTTGCTGCTTTTCCTTTTGGATCCACAGAGATGATTACTGTATTATTCAACCTATCTGTGCTTTTTTGATTCTCCATGTTTCTCCTTGTCTGGCATTGTTCTGTTTCCAGCAGAGTGGAATATCAAAGTGTGAACTCAGAGGACTATTATTGGCTGGAAGCCAGTCATTTATTAATAAAAGTCTATCTTGAAATCACAGTTCAAATGACAAGCAATCCCTTTCCCATAGTAGCATTAATATACCAACAAGACATCCATTCATTTCCTTTTCTGGCACCTTAAACTTTACTCTATTATGCAGAAATGTCAAGTACTTTGACAACTCCATACTTTGAATACTTTATTCCCTACCCCATTTTTCATCTGGTTAAGGCTTACTCATCCTTTCTGACCCAAGTCAAATGCCACCTCCACCATGAAGCCTTCTCTGACTTTAGAAGACAGTTAGCTCCTATAAGAATCTTGTATGCATGAAGTCATATTTATTTGTAGTCGCTGTAATAATTGATTCATATTATCTCCCCAAAATCTTCACGATAGGTACTATTTTTATCTTCCTTTCCACAAATGAGAAACTTCATCTCAGTGTAGTTAAGTAACATCTCCTTAGATCACACTTATAGCAGAATCAAGAGTGGGACCCAGGCCAGTCAGCTACTAAGTCTATTGTTTAACTCTATGTTGCTTTGCTTATTCTGTCTTCTATACTCCACAACACTTTGCTGATGCTCTGAAGTGGATATTATAATTTATCTGTTTATATATCTGTGTGGTACATTCATGATGGTAAACCTACCCACCCGATGGTCCAACCCAGAACCTGTGAGTAATCTCAGACAAGCCCTTTCCCTTAGTTCACATGTTTACTCAGTCACTACCCCTGTTCATGTTGCTTCTTAAAGTGTTCAAATCTTTTATCAGCTCTGTAGGTGAATGACTACAACTATCTTTAGATTCAATGACTGGCCAAGACTTTAAGGTAGAACGATGTTCTTGAACATGTCCTGATTTCAAAACCTAGCACCTAGCCCAATGTCTGACACGTAGGGAGCACTCAATAAATATTTACCAAAAGATTAACCGTGTCTTATGTCAATTTTTACTTCATATGATGCCTCACTAGTAGTCCTGGCACAAGTGGTGATTTAACAAATATCCAGAAAGCCATCTACTGCTTGATTACTCAGAGCTGAAAAATGCCTCCACTAAATAACATCAGCAGAGTTAAGCAACACGAGATTGCTCCAATACATTTCTCACCCCCCAAAGCAGCACACGCATAGAGAAAAGCTTCTGTATTGATTGACACTCAATTTGAACTCACCTGAAGTATAGACCCTTGCCGTTTCCTTGTAGGTAAAATAAACTTGCGTTGACCAAATCTCTACTTTTATCTAAAATACCATTTCCTCAAAAACTATCACAGCTTTCTCCAACATCCTGTTTTAACCATATCCTCCAAATACTAAGAATCTAAAACCGAAGAAATAAGAATGCATGGGGTGGAGGAGGGGTACTAGTAGGAGGGACAGAAATTTTCCCGTGGCAGCTATCAAGACCCTACCCGGAATCTATTCCCCAGACAGCTGTCGGGCACTGCTCTGCTGGAAGTCCTACTTGGAACAGCAAATGTGTTAAATAGTCCCCCAGCTTTGATCTGTATGTCAAGCTTGTGCACAACAACGCTGGCAAAGCCATTTTAACATAACATTATGTTCATGTAACCTAAAAAACGAGCTGCCAAAATGTGAGCTCTTTTTAGTTGATCAAAAATGTGAAAAATAAATTCCTCACTTCATCACTGAATTATCCCCATATTCCTGAGACAAACACCATGAGCATAGAGTTGAAGGAACAGGCAGCTTCCCATGGGGGCTGGAATCAGGTCCAGGACGTTTAGCACACACAGTACACAACGACCAGGCAATACATGATGTGTAGGTAACGAATGCAGAGCTTTCTTGTGAAGGAAACACAACAAATACCAGTTTGCTGTGAGACCAGCCATCCCACAGATCCAGGCAATGGCAGATAACGCAGCCACAGTGCCGGGAGTAAACATCCGTTCACATTCAATGAGCTTGTCCCCATCGAGCAGGAAAACTGAACACAATTACCATGATTTATATGCAGAGACTTTTGTTTCAAGAAAGTTTTCCCTTGATATTTGATTTAATATTAATTTATATTAACATCTTTATTATTAAAAGTTTGTTAATATTTACAAATTAATTTTATTTAAAATAATTCTTGAGAAATCATTGTCATAAAGTTTTTACGAAAGATAAATCTGACCATTGCTTCCCCACGAGAGCCTCCCTGAAAGTAAGAATTCTCAGAAGCTTTACGTAAAAGAATGACATATGACAGCAAAAGAGACGATGTGACACATTCCCTCTGAGCCTTGTCATCTTTAAGTAAAAGCTGTTTTCCTTTCTTAGCTATAACATTGTTACTACAATCTGAGAACAGAGATCATTCTTAATTAAGCCTTTAGGATTCATATATGCTAGTTGTTATTTGTTTATTCATCTATTTCTTTATTTTAGTGAGAAACTAATCATAAAAGAAAACCAAGCAATACTGATTTAGTGTAAAATACTTTGTTACACCACAGCGTGATGTATGGAAAGCCTTATAAATATCGAGGACTACACAAGTGGATTCTTAGAGATACTTAGGGATTGTCCCAAATCTAATAATTATGCTGAAGGTTTCCCAACAAGCTATGACCTAGATCCTGAAGATGATTATGCTAATTCTTTCTTTCAGGCCACAGTTGGGTAAATTATGGCTTTTGTTTGTTCAACCACCAGTTATTGAACAATTACTTGGTGCCAAGGACCAGAGATTCAGTGGCAAGCGAACTCTCACACAGCTTCCAGTCAAACACAGAAAAGAGAGAGTTGAACAAGGATCATGAGGTCGACACGGAAGTGCTATTACCCAGAACTGGGAAGTCAGGGGAGATACCCCACAAACTGATAAAAACAAAAGCCTGAAAGGTGAAGACCTGAGCATAGGAGGATCTAATACAGAGACGCAGGTGTGATTCTAGAGGCACCAGCCCCAGACTGTGGGGACATGACCATATTCAGAAGTCATACCGTGTGGGACCTTGAAAATTATGTTTGAAACTCTAAGGTTTATCCAAAAGCCAATGGGAAGCCACTGAACAGATGTCAGCAGGCAAGTGGCACAATCTGATCTGTATGTAAGAAAGTTCATTCTGGCTGCCACATGGCCAGTGGATTGGAGAGGGCAGGTGCAGAGGCAAGAAGCGCAGCGGGCGGACATTTCCCCGTGTTAAGAAGGTAAAACCAACAGAACTTGGTGAGGTAATACCTCAGTTCTATGTGAAGCTTTAGCTCTGAAAATTCTGCTGTTTCCTTCAGAGGACAGAAAAGACCACTATCAGATAGCAAACAACTCAGCTTAATGGGAAAAAATATTCTTCTACCACATACATAATAACATTTCAAATGCTTAGTTTCTTGAACAGTTTGGCTGGTACCATTTACCATACCAACCTCAATAACCGCCAGGTCAGGATCAACAAAAGTGCCTTAAAAGTATTGCCCTTCCCCCCACAGATGGTAAGTTCCTCATCATAAGCAGCAAGCAGAATGCTCAGCACACAGAGCTCAATAAATGTTAGGTTAGTGGAAATGAAGTGTAATTCGGGATGCGATTAGGTCAAATGCGTCAAGCCTACTGAAACTACCTAGCATAAAACTAGGTCTCCTGTGCTACATTTTATTTAGAGAACAAATGACAGCAGAAAATTGAACTAATTTTCTGAATGGAAATATAAAGTAGGGTAACCACTGAAAAGCAGCTGGAAGAAATGCTTAAGAGAGATGTTTAGCTATACCACCTAGACACTGATGACTATGAGATAAAAACAACAGGTAAATAGGCACACAAAGAGAGCGGAGCTGATTCCATCTAGGAGTGGGGATGGCTCGGGAAATGAGATAGGCCCATCAATAGCCAGAGTTCCCACCAATAAGGACAGAATCCACCTGTGCCCATGTCCGAGGGGAAGCAGGTTACATATTACAGCAGTACTGGCTCTCGATTGGAAATCATACGGGTGGTATGTTAGTCCTTTGGTTATCACATCTGTAGTCTGTCCTAATAGCCAGGGTTTTACTTGCCTGAAGATGTGGAGATTTGAACTTGTTTCAAATCATATTTCCATTTCCAGGTCCCACGTAGTATAATGGCTGATACATGATAGAGTCAGGAGAGGTAATCAGTGAACATTAAATGAATGTTTGAATGAATGAATGAATGAATGAATGAATGAATGAATGAATGAATGAATTCATTAAAGTGTTTAGGTGATTTCTTATTATCTTAGTTTCCATTTCTTCTTAAACATATAGCATGAACTGTTTTCAGTTGGAACACTACATTCTTTCAGTAGGATAGGCAAACAGTAAAAATTAAACCCTCCATTACTTTTCTCAAGGATCCAAACATTCTAATTCTCCCGTTCCATTTCTTTGCTCCATATAACACATATACACGTCCTTATAATCATATGCATTTTTTTTTAATTTTATAAACATTAGGTACTGTAAACTTTAGTGTTCCTATTTGACAAATCGGTGATGCCCACTTTCTTTTACCCTTGACCACAGGACCACAGGACCCTATTTAACACCCTGTGCATATGTCTGACCCTGGCCAAGGCTCCCATTGCAGCTGCATTTATGCTCTTCGTTGTTCTTCTTATCTTCATCATGATTATTCACATTTCCATGATCAAACAACACCTACCCATTTGTGTCCAAGGGATCACATTTTCCTTTTCTGCAATTTTTAGATGGCAAATTTCCCAGGGTACATAAGTGACTATAATTTGTGTTTTCATTTTTAGTTTTTTGCAGTCCTGTCTCCCAAAGTTACGACCATTTTCATCACTAACAAGCTTTTCTTCCTCATTTAGAATTAGCATCAGAATCAAAGTGCTCTCATTGTTTTCTCTATTTCTGGGATATGAAATTGTTAACGAAGCAGAGAATTAATCAGCTGCCCTGCTTTTCAGTAAGATGTCCCTTCCAGGAGCTATCCAGTTCAATTTCTCCATCACTATTCCTACAACATGCCTTGATATCCACTTCCTAATTTGCATCAGGAAACCATTGGCCATGTCCCCTGTTTGGCAGGAAGTCCCTACTATATTCTCTCAACACCCCACTTCTGATTCTGCTTTTGGCTCTACTCTAAAAACTCTATCCTGTGCATCCATCACGAGGTCATTAGATTTGCTAAAAGATGCATACCCCACGATCCCACACTACCTCACACCCCCTCCTACTAGAAATATCATGTTATCTATATCAACTTTTTATTTTTCCCTATATCATAAGTGTCCTTGTCTAATAGAGGTAATATACTTGCTCAGTTGACTTACCTAATAGGCAAATTTATAGTTGTACAATTATTTTTTAAAAAACCTACAATGTCAGCGTAATAATTGGCAGAATGTTTGCCATAGAGGTTGCATGAGCTCGGTTGCGCTAATACCACAGGTGACCTCAAACACAGACATACATTACGTACCATACGTTAAAATCATGATTATGTTTTTGATCTTTAAAAGCAAATAGCTAGCAGTCTTAAATATTTGGCGATCATAAGAAACCCCGAAACCTAACAAAAAGGTCATTAAATCCAACATGACTAAGGAAATGGAGGACAATAAACAGTTAGCCAAACTTAAGATCAACTTGTTTGGTTTTTTTCTCATTTGTCAAACTGACAATGAATATTTAAGTCAGTGGTGTCTCAAAGGGTACTTACGAGAGTATTGCCATCAGTCGCCATGTACACTGTCAAATTGGTAGAAACAAAAGCTAGAAGAGAAAAAAAGATTCTAAGTTAAATGTGGGATTAAAGTGTTCGTAAAGGCATATATCTTTTTGACGGGGGAAAGGCATTTCTATTTTGATCGATGAATTTCACAATAAAAGCAATTCACTAAATGGCTTTTTAACACAGAACTCAATAAACCAACCTTTAAAACGGTGTTCATAAAATAAGCCAGAATTTCATCTGCACATTGGTCAGTATCCTTTCAAGTCTACAGCAGGACATGCACATTATTTACATACTTAATATTGGGGTATATCTAAACACGTATCTTTGAAAAACAAAACTATTTTCCTCTTCATGATGAACAACACAGTGTAAGATGCAGAAATATTTGATCCATTACTATTATTCTGATTGTATGAACTAAACAATTTCAAAAATGTAACTAA
Organism: Ursus maritimus; assembly: GCF_017311325.1. Taxonomy (NCBI): domain Eukaryota; kingdom Metazoa; phylum Chordata; class Mammalia; order Carnivora; family Ursidae; genus Ursus; species Ursus maritimus. The sequence continues at coordinate 57,841,133 of NW_024423675.1, forward strand.
TGCCCGTGCCTCAGAAGTCCCAACTTTACTATGAAGATGAGCCCCTTCTGATGTATTGCACTTTGTAGCAGATTACCTGGAAGACAAGATGTTCTGTGGTTTCAAGAAAAGCGGATGAAAACAAAAACTCATATTTTCAGAATTTGACAAGCAAAGAAACTTGTTAAATATCCACCAGCCACTGAAACTCTTCCCAACACAGAGAGATTTCAGTCTCTTTCCGTGACGCCAGAAATACAGATCCCCGCTCTGTGAGACTTTATTCCTTATGGCTCCCAAATCTCAAAGAATGGATCCCCCTTTTTAATGTCAAAACTGTCCTATCCATATTATGTAGATATGAATAAAACACTTATTTATAAAATGCCAAAGAGAAAAACCACAGCAAAAAATGATTGATAAATTTGGTTGCTTATTTTTATTTACTTAAAAGAATAGACGAGGGGCACCTGGGTGGCTCAGTTGGTTAAGTGTCTGCCTTCAGCTGAAGTTATGATCCCAGAATTCCAGGATCGAGTCCCCACATCGGGTTCCCTGCTCAGCGGGGAGTCTGTTTCTCCCTCTGCCTTTCACCCCACTCTTGCTCTCTCTCTCAAATGAATAAATAAAATCTTCTAAAATTAATTAATTAATTAATTAAATAATAAACTAAAGCCTAAGTAAAAATCAAATCACAAGCTGGTAAAAGTATCTGCAACATATGCTTAATACATAGGAATCAATTAAAAAATAGGGGCGCCTGGGTGGCACAGCGGTTAAGCGTCTGCCTTCGGCTCAGGGCGTGATCCTGGCGTTATGGGATCGAGCCCCACATCAGGCTCCTCCGCTATGAGCCTGCTTCTTCCTCTCCCACTCCCCCTGCTGTGTTCCCTCTCTCGCTGGCTGTCTCTCTCTCTGTCGAATAAATAAATAAAATCTTTAAAAAAAAAAATGGGCAGAAGACATGAATAGATGTTTTTCCAAAGGAGACGTACAGATGGCATGAAAAGTTGCTCATCAGGGAAATGCAAATGAAAACTACAATAAGACTTCACCTCACACTTGTCAGAATAGCTAAAATTAACAACACAAGAAACAACAGGTGTTGGTGAGGATGTGGAGAAAGAGGAACCCTCTTGCACTGTTGGTGGGAATGCAAATTGATGTAGCCAGTCTGAAAAACAGTATGGAATATACTCAAAAAGTTAAAAATAGGACTACTCTATGATCCAGCAATTGCACTAATAGGTATTTACCCAAAGAATACAAAAATATTAATTCAAAGGAACACATGCACTCTGATGTTTCTACAGCATTATCTACAATGGCCAAATTATGGAAACAGCCCAAGTGCCCATGGACTGAAGAATGGATAAGGAAGACGTGGTATACACAACAGAATATTACTCAGCCATCAAAAAGAATGACATCTTGCCATTTTCAACAAGATAGATGGAACTAGAGTGTATTATGATTAGCAAAATAAGTCACAGAAAGACAAATACCATATGATTTCGCTCATATGTGGAATTTAAGAAACAAAACAAACAGGCAAAGGGAAAAAAAACAGACAGGGAGGCAAACCAAGCAACAGACTAACTATAGAAATCAAATTGGTGTCACCAGAGGGGAGGTGAGTGTGGAGATGGGTGAAATAGGTGATGGGAACTCAGGAGTGCACTTGTAGTGGCGAGCACCTGGTGATGTACGGAAGCGCTAAATTACTATAAACTATATAAATTAAACTATTATTAAACTATATAAATTACTGTGTAAGCTATATAAACTAACATAACACTGTAGGTTAACTACCTGGAATTAAAATTAAAACGTAAAAAATCATAATATAGTCTTACACACCAGTATGAAAATAATAAGCAAACTAACAGAAAAACAAGTGAAGAAAATTTCAAAAAAAAAAAAAAAGAAAAATGCTAAAGTTTAACCTCATTAGCAATAAAATAAGTGCAAAATAAAACAACATCATTCCATTTTTAATCTTCAAGATTAACACACAAAAAAATTACGTAATAGAAGCCACATCTGGTGGAGGTGTGCTGGAAAGAATGTGTTGTTGTTAGGATGTCAAATTATTACAGCCTAGCTGGAGGGTGATTTTTCAAGGTGAATTGATGATGACAATCAATGACCACCAACATTTGCCGAGTCTTTACTATCTACTATCAACTATACTACACACTACCGTACTAAACGTGCAGGGTTCTATAATGCATCCGTAATGAAAAAGTAGGTAAAAACATGAGCAGGGTGATCCTGTTCATTTTTTATCATAAAAATATAGGTTTATATCCATACATCTCATACATCAGTGCATTGGGAGGAAATGTCTGAGGATATGTACAGCAAAATGTGTACAGTAATCATCTATGAGAATAGGAACAACCAATAATGTATTGTTTGTTCCCTTATGTATTTATTTCCTACAATAAGTGTTCATTTATAAAATAAAAATGTTCTGATAATATACTGTAAATATTTTATTGACTCATTATAGCAATGTATTTTTAATGTCTATTGATTGAGCAAATACATAATAAGCAAAAGCTGGTTTGAATTCAGCAGCACTTTTAGGTAAAGAAGCTTGTAAACTTGTTAAAGTTAAGAGCAAAGCTCTGGATTAGTCTGAACTGGATTTAAATCTCAGGTTAGCAATTTACTGTGTAATCTTGGGCAAGTAATGGGTATTTGGGGACTTCAGGACTCTCATCTGTGAACTGGGCATCGTAATAGTATTTCCTTCTTAGGGTCAGACAAAAATGAAGTTAGAAAATATCTTTATAATACTCAGAGTATTACCTAACATGTAATAAATATTCAATAAATTATGTTATTGTCATAAAACATATTTATTCCTTTAGCACAAACTTATTAAAATAAAGTTCAGCTATATATACCCTTTAAATATGATAATCAGTCCCTCCCTTAGAACATTTGTTGTATTTATTAAGCCACTACTATGTCCTCTGTCAATTGATGATTTTCATATATCATGCCATATGATTATTAGAACCACCTATAAATAATCCCCTATTATTACTCCCATGTCTTAGATGAGACAATGTAGGCATCTTAAAGGAAGAAGTTAGTAAATGGATAATTCCAAATTCAAGCCCAGACCCCACAGCCTGCTCTCTTAACAGCATGGTACCACCCTCACTCCCCCAAAGTCTCCCACAGGACATCATTCATAATTAACCCCTCAATGGCCATGGTATCTCATGTACCATGGTGCTGTGGACAGGTCTTCCCAGTTGGACAATGAGTATACCAAAGATGGAGGCCAAGACCCAGTCTTCCTCATGCCCCAGGGCCTATCCAAGGAAGCACACAGCTTAGGCAAGAGTTGTCAAAATGATTTTTTTAAATTAATAGATCACTTCATCAGGAAACTGTTATTTCAGTGGAATTCTGAATCCCTTTGCTCAGCCAGCTTTCTAATAGTAAAATAAGCAGAATTGACAGAAGACGATGGAAGACAAAAAAGAAAAAAATCATCTCAAATTTTCCGTAAAGCATTGGGGTTTGTTGACAATACACTGCTCTAGTCATGGATATTAAGCCTTCCTTTGATCATGTGCAATATTTCCCTTGTAAATATTGTAACCCTTAACCTTCTAATAACCTCTTGGGTGTGTTCACTCTGTCTACACGCATTGCAACCACTGTTGTCAAAGGCACCTCTCTCTTGGACCATTGCAGAAACATCCCAGCTGATGTCCTGGTTTGCTTTCTTGCCCAGAGCAATGTGTTTCAATGCACATTTAACAATTCATCTCTTTCCTTAAATCTCTACAATGGCCATTGAGTCTTGCGATAGAGACGAATATCATGAAAATCTATAAGGAAGCCTCTACCTAGCCTCTGCCTCCTCTCTAGCCCCACTTTGGGTCATTCCCATGTCTCTTTCTTTCCTGACTCACTGGGTTTCTTTTTTTTTTTTTTTAAGATTTTATTTATTTATTTGACAGAGATAGAGACAGGCAGAGAGAGAGGGAACACAAGCGGGGGGAGTGGGAGAGGAAGAAGCAGGCTCCCAGCGGAGGAGCCTGATGTGGGGCTCGATCCCATAACTCCGGGATCACGCCCTGAGCCAAAGGCAGACGCTTAACCGCTGTGCCACCCAGGTGCCCCTCACTGGGTTTCTTTTTAATTCCTTAAACATGTTTCCACCAATCTTAGGAGCTTTGTGCATGCTCTTCAACAGCCCCCACCCAAGACGGTTTATAGATACCATCTAATTCAGCCCTTAGACCAAATGTCATTTAGTCAAGAAAGCTTTCCCCAGTTCCTACAGGAGATCAGTTCCCCTTTTGCATGCTCTCATAGCATGTTGTCTTTTATTCAAAGAAGTTCTCATAATTGTACTGAATTATTGATGTTATAATTAGTTCTTTCATATCTGATTCCCCACTATAGGATAACTTAACCTGAGGGCAGGCACTGTGTCTTATCTTGTTCTCTTGCTTACTGCTGTATCCCCAGTCCTTTCACACAGGGTGATTCAATAGACATTTGTTGAGTAAATGAATTAAAAATACACACCAGTAAAAACACTAAACTATAGATGAGTTTCCATAAACAAAATCTATGAATGCCAAATTTTTTTTGTTTAGGGGAGTAGTGTTGTCAGGAATATCCCTCTAGAATTCTCCTTCCCAATCTGCAGGATATGGAAACGAGACTGTTGTTGTCAGACTTTTCCGAGTCAAAGAGCAAATGTACAGAAGCACCATGCAATGAGTGGTATGGGCTGGGAAGGATAAGGGGAACGGGTTACGGAGGCATGGATGTGCCATTGTACAGGCTATATGTAAGTATTTACTTAATAATTTTAGAGTTTCAGTACTTTATTTCTTAAAGTAGTGAACATAGGTGAAATTGAAAATTTCACCAAAATGATTCAAAGATAATTTGGGGCAGAAGAATCATCAAAACAATTTAAGCTCAACTCTTGCTTCTTCTCTTCCATAAAAAGCACATAGCCATAATCCAAAGAATTAAGAAGTGGAATGGTGGTCGTGGAGACTCATGTAAGCACGTTTGCTTATTGTTTAGATAATGAGTACCAGCTGAGCTAACCAAGTTACAGCGTACATGTTATCTACATATTGATAAGCTAAATAGGCAGCTGCAAGATTTTGATAAAAATATTTATAAGCCACACAATAAAAGCAGTTAATGAAAAATAATAATGACGCTGACAAAAGTGTTTTGGAAGTAATAATTTTACCTTATTCCTAACCCTGAGAATATCAGTTTAAGCAAGGTGCCCATAAGTAAAAAGAATTAAAGGAGGAAGGAGTGGTTATTTGATATGTCTTCATAAAGGAATAATTCCCAGGAGTTAAAAATGTATAAGAACCTAATGACAAGGCAACAAATAACTTTCATAAATCAAGAGGTTTCTGATTCTTTGCTTTCAACAGAATTAAAGAAAAATCTATTTTAATTGTCTGTTAATTAGTAAAAGTAGTTGTTGTGATAGATCACATGAGGTATTTGGCATATACTTGGAAGGGGTTCAAAAGTGCTTCATTTCCATTTATTTATGTGAAAAACAGTTTTAAGTGCTCACATACGTAAAAACCAACAAAAGAATTAAAACTCGTTCTGAACTCTCTCTCATTCAAGCAATAAATATTATTCACTTATAAGTACTTCCATAATTAAGGGGAAAGCCTCATCTATCGCATTAAATGATGCATTCTCAATAAAAATATGTACCTCTTGTATTAAGCATTATTTGTCAAAATAGCATACTCATGTTGTCTGTTAAATTGTGTACTAATAATAATTATAGTGATAACCCACTCAAATGAAATCTTATATGGCTTAAAGAATTATGTCACACACAAAAAAAATAAATCAACTTCTGTTTAAGTATGTATTTTTTGCTGAAATGTATAAAATCATCAATGAAAGTTTTTGAAGCAATATATATATGTATATATGTATATATACATATAAATAATTGGATAAAAATCTATGGAGTAGTAGAATGAGAATAGGAGCTCCACAGGGGAAGAAAACACAGTAATGTAAATTTAAACTCCAAAGATGACTTTTTTAAAAAAATATATGTGACATACCAAATCTCTGTGCTATCTCTATCACATAGGTTATATTTAAAAAGAAATATAACCTTTTTACTATCAAGATTTTTCATATGTCAGAAGTGACATCTTTTGCAACTGTTTAACCAAACATACAATAAAAACTCTAGGTGACAATATAAGGTGTCAAGTAGTACATAGGGCTTCCAAATTACTTTCTGGGTAGACAACCAAAATGATAGGTTTCAAAACTACTACCCACACAGGGATTAGGGTCCAACATTGCACTCTGCCACTTGTTAAATGTGGAAACTTACTAAAATCGCTTAATTTGCCTGCATAGTAGACACCACATATGTGAAACAGAAATAATAACCAGCTCAGAGATTTTGTGAGAATTAAATGAAATATCATATGAGAAACCTGCAAGACCCAATGCGTGTTCACCAAGTGGTAGCAATTATCTTGAATGGGAGCAATTACCTGGAAATGGCTTTGTTATAGAAAACTATTCTTCCTGATGGAATTAGCACACCACTATAGGATGTGAGCAAGTGTGATAACAGGTTTCATCAAATAAAATAGCTTTTACTCTTCAAGGTTGATTAAACTCCCTAACCTACTCTCCTAGAGACATTTCTGGTACCTTGTTTCAGAGTTTAAGGGTTTAAGGAAATAATTTTCTCAGTCCCATTTGAGACGGTTATCTTCCTTAAAAAAACAACTCCTTAACACACCACCACATGAGACTCCGCCAAAACAATGAGGCTGTAAATACTTTAAGTTTGTGGAATGAAATCAAATGTATTTCTGATAAGCTCTGTAACTGAAAAGTGGAAAACCCATTTCATTACCAAATAGATAATAAAGCTAATCCCAAAGAAGATAAATTCCTTAATATATACTGGTTGTTAGGGACTGAATGAATGTGTTCTCCAACCCCACCCAAAATTCATAGGTTGAAAATTAATCCCTGTGATGGGTTGGAGGTGGGGTCTTTGGGAGCTGACAGTGGACTTCTCATAATTGGGATTAAGCCTCTTAAAGAGGCCAGAGAGCTAGTTAGCTCCCTGTCTTTCTACCACGTGAAGAGACAGGAAGAGTGGGCAATCTACAACCCGGAAGAGATCTCTTACCAGAACCCAACCATGATGGCCCCTTGATTTGAACTCCCAGCTTCCAGAACTATGACAAATAAATTTGTGTTGTTGACAAGACACCCAGTTATGGTATTTCAGTATAGAAGCCCAAGCTGACTAGGACGCCAGTGAAGAATCATTCTATTTTGTTTAAGGCACAAACAAAATTCAAGTTTATTCTAGCAACATATTTCAAAAATTGTTTAGCAAATTAGTTAAGTTAGAAATATGGACTCTGGTCTTATATCATTTTAAAACCAGAAAAGAAACCAGAAATATCAACATGCAACCAATGCTCTATTGATAAAGAAGGCAACTGCTCGTATAGTTGGTATTTTTTTTTAAAGAACAATGAAAGAAATTCACTAAAGGCAGTTATTGGTTCAACTGATCCCAAAATAACAGCCTTGATTATTCTCCTCCAGACTTTACAATCTCTGGGATGATGTTGCAAAATAAGCACCATGCCTAGCTTTAAAGGTTTTTGAAAAGAAGACAATGTAGATGAGCACCAGGTGTTATATGGAATTTATCTGAATCACTATACTGTACACCTGAACTAATATTACACTGTATTTTAATTACCTGGAATTTAAATAAAAACTTTTTTTTTAAGATTTTATTTATTTATGTGACAGAGAGACAGCCAGCGAGAGAGGGAACACAGCAGGAGAGTGGGAGAGGAAGAAGCAGGCTCCCAGCGGAGGAGCCCGATGCGGGACTTGATCCCGGAACGCCGGGATCACGCCCTGAGCTGAAGGCAGACGCTTAACAACTGCGCTACCCAGGCACCCCTAAATAAAAACTTAAAAAAAAAAAAAACTATATTTTTTTTTATTAAAGATAGTGTTTCAGGTAGAATAAACTATGACCTAGGTTTATTCTTTTTTTTCACAGACCGAGACAACTCTGAACTAAAATTTTAAAAATTTAATTATTAACATATTAATTCATAGCATGCTTATCCTTTAAAATCACAACACTAGCATTTGACAAGATATTCTCAGAGCAGCAAACAAATTTATAGAAAGTCCATGAACAAAGGCAAACAATGTGCATTATCCAGGAACCAGAGTTAGAGAGGAAATAGAAAATGCTGGTCACCCTGGAGGCAGAAGTCTCAGACATCAAAAAGCATGTTATACGTGTGGTAACAAACTTAACTAGCAGTGAGAACCATAAGCAAACATCTGTTACACGGTAGTCCGTCAAAGCAACGCCATGGGAAGCAAGAGAGAAAATCCATCTTTGCTCATATATAAATGCAAAGGACATGAAATAATCCATTAGTTTTGCCAATTAGCAGGAGATCTCTTGTTAAGGCAGAGGAAGAGAGAAGGAGGCAAAACACAAGATAACCCCCCTGTGAACACATACACAATGATGTATGGGGGGGATGGTCTGGAGTTGTTCCTTGGCCCAGGAAATTCATGAAAGGAAAAATGGCTTAACCAAACTATCTCATTTTCTTTTTTAAGATTTTTTTCTTTTTAGGATTTATTTATTCTGGTGGAGGAGGGGCAGAAGCAGAGGGAGAGAGAAACTCAAGCAGACTCCACCCTCAACGCAGAGCCCAACCTGGGGCTCCACGCGGGACTCGATCTCACGACCCTGAGATCACAACCTGAGCTGAGACCAAGAGTCATACGCTTAACCAACTGTGCCACCCAGGTGCCCCCATCTTTTCTTTTAAATTTAAGCTCCATTGTCATCCTGATTCCAATCCATTTCCTGCATGCTTTTAAACATCTTATTCTTTCTTTCTCTCTCATTTATTTTCTCTTTTTATTGTTAACTTTTCCACTCATTTTGCTACATTTCTGGTCTCGCTCCTCTTTGAGGATGAACTGACAGATGGTTTTCAGAGCCACAGCTTTTTTTAAACAGAAACTATGATGATTAAAATTACTTTATTTTCAACACCACTAAAATACTGTGATACATCATCTGAAGAGACTGGCAGACCTCTCTCACTTGTCCTTCTTGCATTCCCACAGAAGCTGTCAGTCCCGACAATCAAGACTCAGACAGAAAAATCTACAAATCTTAGCAAGGAAAGCTTTTCTTTCAGCCAATCATGTCAATCTCTGCTCCCAAGGGACCATTTCACCATGGTAACAAGCGCGGCAAACTGTAAGACATCCCGAACAATCTGCCTCTTTTACCTCCTGAAGAACCTGCACCAAATACAAGTGGCTATTGGCCATGCTCCTGGGGGTGGCATGAAACTCCTTTGTGGACTTCAAGGGTCTCTGGCCCTTCCCTGAGCTTCCAGAACCCAAAATTTCAAAGATTATGGTCTGCACCCCCGCATGCCCTTAGGGCTCAGGCAAGTGGGCAGAGCCATGCTGATCTCCCAGTGGGGCCATGGCAGGTCACCCTGTGCCCATGGCTCCCAACCGAGGCACTTTCCCTTTCCCAGCTCATAGAGTTGACCAGATACCGGAAGAGACTCAACTCTGTGGGACTGATTCTATTCCCATGACTGTCTTAAATTCCATAATGTCAGCCCTGTAAGTGATTGCTCCCACAGACCTTCCAGAATTAGGCTTGCACACTGACTTTTGGCTATTCTAATTATTTCTGTAGGCAGGGGTCCTGCAAAACATATTTGCACACACCCTCCTAAACACACATATGCACGTACACACTAGCAAAAGCCTTGTACAACAATGCAGATAAAATAAATAGGTAATAAAATAGGTAATAAAAAGGTATCCTGCAGGATACCTGCCTCCTCTCCTAGGCCAGTGACAGATCCCAGGAACTTCTAGGAGACAGTCATTCTAAGATTCAGTCTATCTGTGTGTTTAGGTCCAATCTAAGAGATTTGTGACTGAAACCCAAGGAACCTCCTCCAAGGTTTGTACTACCACCGAGGCCTATGATGAGGCCACAGGAAACACTGGGAGCCGCTAGACAAAGTATCAAGGATTAAATCCACTACAGTCTGACCCAGGAACATACCCTGGTTCTCTACAATGGCAGCCCCTAAGTCACGACACCTGGTGCCTTCACTCCAGTTTATGGGAGTAAGAGCAGATGCAGTGCTCTAAGCTGGACCAGACAAGGATGGCAAGGGATGGCCCTTACTTTTCTGCAATTTGCACCCCTAAATTTCTCTATTATTCTTTATTCTACAAGAAAAATAATCAGATTTTCTCTCTATGAAGAATAGTACATTTTTCTGCGTGTAAAATCCAGACTGCACGGGCACTGCTCTGAGGCAGCCAACCACTCTAATTCAGCTTTCCCGAATGACCTTCCACTGAATGCTTTCCACAAAAGTTAATAGAGTATACCCTCCATAGTGCAGTGGTCCCTACCACAGGACCATTGTTGGCTGGAAGAAAGCCAGAAAAAGAAAAACTATGACACAAGCTGCCTGCTGTTTGCACTTGTTGCTGTGGAGTTGAGCCAAGATTCCCTTTTTGTCTGGCTAGCTCTTTCGCTGGGAAATATCACTTTAACAGCCCTTAGGATTTTGCAGAGGTAGTGTGCCAAGCCTTGTCAGACAAGAGAGGTAGAGACCATTAAGAACTAAACTCCTGTGCATAATAATGGGAAGGCTTCCTTTATTAAGAATGGGGTGACTGGAGTGATATTACCCGGATGGTGACATAAATTGTTCCTTATTTTGCTTCCCCTCACAAGAGGAACAAGTAACATTCAAGAACAAGACACCACTGAGAGAATCCTGGAGCATAAGGGTGAGACCGAAGGAGCCCCCTGCACCTCAACGACCAAGACCATGCCTTAGAAGGGTAAGAGAAGAGGCTACATGTTGACTACATTGCCCCTCCCCCAGGACGGGGCCACACAATGTGCAGAGGTCCGCCTGAGTCTCTAGTTCCTTCAGTGGCAAAAGAGAACCCAGGGGGACAACCGGCCTCCCCCAGCACTGTGAGTCACTTTGTAGGAGCTTCTACTCTGAAAGTGCACCATAAGGATGGCAGAGGAATCTGCAGGGCCCAGCCACCAAAAATCTGACTGTGAGGGAGAAGTTGGGAGGGGCCTGTAACAACCAGCACACAGATCCTGGCAAACCAAGTTCATGCCTGCAGTGCCAGGTAGTAATCCCAACCAGCGGCTTTGTTCACCTGTAGAACCAAGCTGGGACTGCACTCTGACAGGGAACTCTGGGGGGTGCAGGTCTGTCTGTTTGGGATCCTAAAACAAGTTTTGCCAGCCCCAGAGCTGTTTTGCCCACACCCAGGCAAGATGCTGAGTCAGAGCCCCACCTGCTGCAGAGAGTGCCTTCCAGCCCCATCTGATGAAAAAGGCTGATGACAAGTCCTGGAAGTTGTGCAGCCCAGTGGCCCTGGAGCCAAGAGGCAGGTGGAGAGAGCCAATTTCCTGCAGAGCAACGCCAGTACCAAGTGTGGAGGCTTCCTGTGCTATATGTGGGCAGGGCATTCATTCATAGTCAAGGCTGAGGGTAGCTCCTGGTCCCTCCCAACCAGACAGCCTATTTGGAAAGTTGAGGATAGCCTGGAATGGCTCCTCCCCTCCCACCCAGGCAAGGGGGCTGAGACATAGCCTCACCAGCTGTGGAGAGTGTCTTCTGGCCCCATCAAAGGAGAAGGGCTGGTGAAAACAACTGGAAGCTGTCTGTGCAGCTCAAGGGTCCTTGAGTCAAGAGTAGGGCAGACAGAGCCAGCAGTTTGCAGAGCAAAGCCAGTGGCCCTGTTTGGCCAGGGAACTTAGGGTTCAGGTCGGCTTGAGTTAAGACAACAAAGAGGCTTTAGAGCTGCTTCCACTACACTTGGGCAGGGAATCTAATTCATAGCCCTACTTACTCGTCACTGAAGACAGCCTTCAGCCTGTCCGACAAGAGCTTAACCAGAGCACACACAGAGCTGCACAGTACTCCCAACAGCCCTGCATACAATGGCACTGGAACAGAGAGCACAGCCAGTGGCTTTCCTCATCTGCAGAGCAAAAGTTGTGGATTCACCTGACCAGGGAATTCAGTGCACCCTCAGGCCTAATTCAGGTCCCCAAACAATAAGCCATATAGGCCTGGGCCCTGGCCTACTCTCCTCCCAGGGCTAGGAAGCTAATTTATAACCTCAGCTACTATTAAATACAGTACCCAGTCCCAACCATCTAGTAAGCCTAACCAAAGAATTCAGGTAACTGTGAGACCTATCCTACAGCCTCACTTGGGTAAGGAACCAAACCAGTACTCCTATGAAACTGTTCTCAACCAGTGGCACACCCCCCATTTCCATCATCAGAGTTCAAACAGTTGCCTCACCCCAAATAGACAATAGCAGGTCTCACCTGCCCAAAGACAGAACCAGGAGACACACCTAGAAACCCAAACTAAGCTAACTGGTAAAAAAACTGCCTCTGCCAAAGCAAACTTGTAAAGTCTGGAAAAGGAGCCCTATATTCAAACGTACAGACACCGACATAAGGAAATAAGGATCACCAAAAAATCAGGTAAATATGACACCACCAAAAGAAACTGATAAACCTCTAATAATTGGCCCAAAAGAAATGGATATCACTAAATTTTACACCTGAAACTAATATTACACTGTATGCTAACTAACTGGAATTTAAATAAAAACTTGAAGGAAAAAAAAGTAATAATATCTATGAACTGTGAGACAAAGAATTCAGAATAATCTCCTTTGGAAAGTTTAGTGAACTATAAGAAAACACAGATAGACAAAGAAAATTAAGAAAACATGCATGAACAAAATGGGAATTGTGAAGGAAACAGAAACCACAAAAAAAAGAAAGAAAGAAAAATCCTCAAGTTGAAAACTGTAATAACTGAAGACTTTAATAGAGTTTCAAAAGTAGACATGACCATGCAGAAGAAAGAATCAGTGATCTGCATGATAGGACATCAGAAATTATCCAGTCAGGGGCACCTGGGTGGCTCAGTCATTAAGCCTCTGCCTTTGGCTCAGGGCGTGATCCCTGGTGTTCTGGGATTGAGCCCAGCATCAGGCTCCTCCGCTGAGAGCCTGCTTCTTCCTCTCCCACTCCCTCTGCTTGTGTTCCCTCTCTCACTGGCTGTCTCTCTCTCTGTCAAATAAATAAATAAAATCTTAAAAAAAAAAAAAAAAGAAAGAAATTATCCAGTCAGAAGAGCAAAATAAAAAGGAATGAAAAAGAATGAAGAAAGCCTATGGGAATTATAGGACACAATTAAAGAAAACAACAACAACAATATTTGCATTATGGAATTCCAGAAGAAGAGAAAGAGAAAGGGACAGAAAGTATATTTGAAGAAATAATGGTGAAAACCTTTCTGAACCTGGTAAAAAAAATAGACATCCAGATCCGTGAGTCCTGAAGGATACCAAATATGTTAGACCTAAATAGGACTACACCGAGACACGTTATAATTAAATTGTCAGAAGCCAAAGACAGGGGTGCCTGGGTGGCTCAGTTGGTTAAGTGGCTGCCTTCATCTCAGGTCATGATCTCAGGATCCTGGGATCAAGTCCCACGTCAGGCTCCCTGCTTAGTAGGGAGTCTGCTTCACCCTCTCCTGCTCCCCCTGCTTGTGCTCTCTCTCCCTCTGTCAAATAAATAAATAAAATCTTAAAAAAAAAAAAAAACAAAGACAAAGAATTTTAAGAGCAGGAAGAGAAAAGAGAGATGTTATATACAAGGGAACCCCCATGGAAAGGGATGACATATTCAAAATATCGAAAGAAAGTAACTATCAACCAAGAATTCTATACCTTGTGAACCTGTCCTTCAGAATGAAGAGAGATAGAGACTTCTCTGAACAAATAAAAACTGAGGGAGTTCATTACAACCAACCTGCCTTACAAGAAATGTTAAAGGGCGTTCTTTGAGTGGAAGTAAAAGAATGCTAATTACCAGCATAAAAATACAAAAAAGTAGTATAAATTTCACTGGCAATAGTACATATATAGTCATAGTTAGATTTTGCAGTATGGTGATAATGGTACATAACTCACAACTCTAGTTTAAAATTTTAAAAAATGAATGTAGCAAAATAACCATAAATACAATAATCGGATTTTACTTACACAATATAAAAACACGTAAATTATAACAGCAATAACCTAAATGTGAGGGGGATAAAAAATAAAAATGTAAAGTATACAAACTCTATTGAAGTTAATTCATTATCAAATTTAAAAGTTGAAGATATTTTATGTAAGCCTCCTGCTAACTGCAAGGGGAAATCATAATCATGCAAACAGATATGATAAAGATGTCCAAGCATATAGATACCCCAAGACATCAAACCACACACAAAAAGGACAGCAGGATAAGAAACAAGGAACAATGGATCTAGAAAACAACCAGAAAACCATTAACAAAATGGCAGTAGTAAGTCTTTATTTATCAAAAATTATTTTACATGCAAAAGGATTAAAGTCTTTGATCAAAAGACGTAGAATGGCCGAATGTATAAAATAACAAGGTCCAACAATGTGCTGCATATGAGATACTCACTTGAGCTTTAAAGACACACCTATACTGAGAGTAAAGGGATGGAAAAAGACATTTTAAGTAAATGGTAACCAAAAAAAGCAAGGGTAGCTATATTTATATCAGACAAAATAGACTTTAAACTAAAAATAGGTAAAAGAGACAAAGAAGGACATTATATAATGATTAGGGGGTCAACACCTCAAGACAACGTAATAGTTGTAAATACTTATATGCTCAACCTCAGAGCACCTAAAGATATAAAGCAAAAACTAACAGAACTAAAAGGAGACATAAACAGTAATGCAATAATAGTTGGGAACTTTAATACCCCACTTTCAACAGTGTATAGGTCATCCAGACAGAGAATCAATGAGGAAACAGCAAATTGGAACATTACTAATGGATCTAACAGACATATTGAGAACATTCTATTCAACAACAGCAGAATACACATTCTTCTCAAGCACTCATAGAACATTTTCTAAGATAGACCATATGTTAGGCCGCAAAACAAGTCTTAACATATTCAAGAAGATGGAAATGATACTAAGTATCTTCTCTAACCACAATATCATGAAACTAGAAATCAATAACAAGAGGAAAACTGGAAAATTCACGAACACAGGAAAATTAAACAGCACTCTCCTAAACAACCAATGACCCACAGAAGAAATTAAAGGGGAAATAAAAGTTTCCAAAAATGGAAATACAACATGCGAGAGAGAACTCATGAGATGCAGCAAAGGCAGTTCTAAGAGGGAAGTTCATAGCAATAAATGCCTACGATATGAAGCAAGAAAGATCCCAAATACATAATCTAACTTTACATCTTAAAGAACTGGAAAAAGAAGGACAAACTGAGCAGAAAAAATAACAATTAGAGCAGAAATAAATGAAATAGAGAAGAGAAAGACAATAGAAAATATTAACCAAACTTAGAGTTGGTTCTTTGAGAAGATAAAATTGACAAACCCTTAGCTAGATTAAGCAAGAAAAAAAGGGAAAAGACTCAAATCAAAAAAATTATAAATAAAAAAGGAGACATTACAACTGATACCACAGAAGTTCTAAGGATAATAAGAGGTTATTATGAAGAGGCTATAGGCCAATAAACTGGACAATTTAGAAGAAATGGAAAAATTTTAAAAACATATTACTTACCAAGACTGAATCAGGAAGAAACAGAAAATCTGAATAGAACAGTTACCAGTAAGGATATTGAATCAGTAATAAAAATGTTCCAACAAAGAAAGCCCAGGACCAGGTGGCTTCAGTTGTGACTTTTGCCAAATATATAAAGAATTAACACCAATCCTTCTCTATTTTTTTTAAAGATTTTATTTATTTATTTGCCAGAGAGAGAGTGAGAGCAAGAGAGAGAGCAAGAGAGCACAAGCAGGAGGAGCAGCAGGCAGAGGGAGAAGCAGGCTCCCCACTGAGCAAGGAGCCCAATGCGGGACTCGATCCCAGGGTCCTGGTCCTGGGATCATGACCTGAGCCCAGTGCAGATGCTTAACAGACTGAGCCACCCAGGTGTCCTAACACCAATTCTTCTCAAACTCTTCCAAAAAGTCAAAGAGGAGAGAAGCCTCTCAAAATGACTTCACAAGGCCAGCATTATCCTGATACCAAACCAGTAAAAACACTCACTATTAGAAGAGAAAACTACAAGTCAATATCCCTGATGAATTTAGATGGAAAAATTCTCAATAAAATACTCCAAACCAAATTCAGCAGCATATTAAAGGATCATTCACTATGATCAAGTGGAATTTATCCCTAGGATGCAAGAATAGTTCAAATCAATAGTGTACACAGCAAACATTTATAAGAGGATCATACAATCATCTCCATTTACACAGAAAAAGCAAACAAAATTCAGCATCCATTCAAAACAAAAACTCAACAAATTACATATAGAAGGAACATAACTCCACATACTAAAGGCCAAATATGGCAAACCCACAGCTAACATCATACTGTTGATGTTGGTGAAAAGATGAAAGATTTTTCTCTAAGATCAATACTGAGACAAGGGTGCCCACTCTCACCACGCGTTGTATTCAACATAGTATTGGAAGTTCTAGCTAGAGCCACCAGTCAATAAAAAGAAATAAAAGGTATCAGAATTGGAAAAGAAGTAGTAAAACTGTCTCTATTTGTGGACAGCATACTTTTGTATAAAGAAAACCTAAAGGGGCGCCTGGGTGGCACAGCGGTTAAGTGTCTGCCTTCGGCCCAGGGCGTGATCCCGGCGTTATGGGATCGAGCCCCACATCAGGCTCCTCCTCTATGAGCCTACTTCTTCCTCTCCCACTCCCCCTGCTTGTGTTCCCTCTCTCGCTGTCTGTCTCTCTGTCAAATAAATAAATAAAATCTTTAAAAAAAAAATAAAGAAAGAAAGAAAACCTAAAGACTCAACCAAAAAACTGTTAGATCTAATCAATGAATTTAGCAAAGTTACAGGATACAAAACTGATACAAAAATCAGTAGTGTTTCTGTACACTACAATAAGATTTCTAGAAAAGAAATAATCGCATTTACAATAAAATACTTAGTAATAAATTTAAGGAGGTGAAAGATCTCTAAACTGAAAGCTACAAGACATTGAAAAAAGAAATTGAAGAATATACAAATAAATGGAAAGGTATTCTGTGTTCACAGCCTGGAAGAATTAATATTGTTAAAATGTCAGTACCACCAAAGCCATCTATAGATTCAGTGCAGTCCCTATCAAAATTCCAATGGCATTTTTTAGAGTAGAGAAAACACCCCTAAAATTGATATGGAAAACTAAAGACCCCAAGTAGCCAAAGAAATCTTCAGAAGGAACAAAGCAAGAGGTACCACACTCCCCAACTTCAAGCTGTACTATAAAGCTATCCTCATCAAAACAGTACAGTAATGGCATAAAAATACACAAATAGACCACTAGAATAGAGCCCAGAAATAAACCCAACATATATGGTTAACTAACATTTGACAAGGGAGGCAAGGATACTCAGTGGAGAAAAGACAATCTCTTCAATAAATATTGCTAAATAATTGGATATCAAATGTAAAAGAATGAAACTGAACCCATACATTAACAGGTGAAAGAGGGACAGTTAAGTATCTTCCAAATTCAGAAGGCATTTTGAGACCAAAAAACAAAGTAAGCCACCCACACTGTTTGCACAGTTTTACTGGCACTTACTGATGGTGAGATTGGGCAGATAGATGACCCAGTCCCTACTCAGCTATTCTCCAGAAAGTGCAGACCTTAACCCACAGCTTTTGTAGAGTGAGGGGCATTATGGTGAGGTCAAAAGGTAGTTATCTAAAGTGGTGTCTTCTGTGTGCCAGAGAGAAGCTCAAAACAAGCCTTCCTGCATTCCAGTGAGGGCATACATTAACATCCAACAGGCCTGGAACACATAGCCCTAACGGGGTTATTGTGCAGACATGAACAAGGGCCAAAGATGGAGTCAGTATTGTCAGCACTCCTACACCACATCTTTCACCACCCATGGAAATTAATTTGGAATAGGTTAAAGTCCTAAATGGAATACCTAAAACCATTAGTCTCCTAGAAGAAAATAGAAGGAACAAAGCTTCCTGACATGGGTCTTCATAATGATTTCTTGGATATGACACCTGGAGTACAAGCAACAAAATAAAAAATAAACAAGTGGGACCAAATCAAACTAAGAAGCTTTTGCACAACCAAAGAACCCATCAACGAAGCAAAAAGACAAACCTACAGAATGGGAAAAAATACTTCCAAACCATGTACCTGATAAAGGATTAATATCCAAAACATAGGAAGAACTTCTACAACTCAAGAGCAAAAGGAACAAATAATCCAATCAAAAAATGGGCAAAGGACCTGAACAGACATTTCTCCAAATGAAAGGTCGACAGGTACATGAAAAGATGCTCAACATCACTAGTCATTAGGAAAATGCAAATTAAAACCACAATGAGCTGTCACCTCCTGCCGGTTAGAAGAGCCACTCACCATCAAAAAGACAAGAGATGTTGGCAAGTATGTGGAGAAAGGGAACCCTTGTGCACTGCGGGTAGGAATGTAAATTGGTACGGTCACTATGGAGAACAGTATGGAGGTGCCTCAAAAAACTAAAAATAGAATTACCATATGATCCAGTAATTCCACTTCTGAGTATTTATCTGAAGGAAATCAAAACACTAACTTAAAAAGATATCAGCACTCCCTGTTCATAGTATTTTCACAATAATCAAGACACAGAAACAACCTAAATGTCCTAAATAGATGAATGGATAAAGAAGTTTTGGTGCGTATGTATATATGCAATGAAATATTATTCAGCCATAAAAAAAGGAAATCCTGCTATTTGGGACAACAGGGATGGACCTTGAAAGTGTTACACTGAGTAGAATAAGTCAGACAAAGACAAGATCTCACTTATATGTGAATCTAAAAAAAAAAAAAAAAAGGAAAACTCGTAGAAAAAGAGATCAGACTTGGCGTTACCAGAAGCAGGGAGTGGGGGAGGGGGGATTGGAGGACAGTGGTCAAAAAGCACCAACTTCCTGTTACAAGATATATAAGTGCTAGAGATATAAGGTACACCATGATGGCTGACTAACACTGTTGTATGACATATAAGAAAGTTGTTAAGAGGAAATTCTAGAAGTTATCATCACAAGGAGAATTTTTTTTTCCTTTATTCTTCTGTTCTTTCTGGGTTGTTTGTTGTTGTTGTTGTTACTGTATTTATAGAAGATGGATGTTTGCTAAAGCAATTTGAGTAATCATTTCATAATATATGTTAGTCGAACCATTATGCTGTCAGGGATACAGTCAATAATATTGTAATAAGTTTGTATGGTGACTGATGGAACTAGACATCATGGTGATCATTTCATCATTTATATCAGTATTGAATTACTATGTGGTACACCTGAAACTATTACGTTATATGTCAACCATATTTCAATAAAAAAAAAAAAACTATCGTGCTGTATACCTTGAACTTATACAGTGATGTTGTCATTTATTTCTCAGGAAAAAAAAACTGGGAAAAAAGTTTTAAAGAATAGGGTGACTTCTCTTAGAGGCTCTTACATGATATTTGGCAGAATTATTGCAAACTGTTTGTAGTCTGCATATCAACTCTGTAAAGTAACATCACCTATACTTGTACAAAGAAACCGACATACAGAGCAGGTAGACCACCTACATGCCACAGCTAGCCTGTTAGGAAGTCAGAATTGGAATTCAGGTCTTCAGACTCCAGGCTCAGGGCCCTATGGACATTAGCAGTGTTGTCTCTTATAATAATCTTGGCCTTTTTAATGTCATAGCAACACGCTTAATTTTTCTGCAACTGTACTCATTACATTCTTGCAGGATGAAAGAGAGTGCCTAAATTATTTACCAAATTTGGGCAATTCAAAGGGGGCATATATGACTTAAAGTAATTGATACCTTGTACTCAAAGGGCCATGTGCGACCACAGATTGGCTGCCACTGGGTAATTTTGAAGGATCTGATCAGGAAGGACTAGAGCTCCTAGAAAGAGACATTGGAGAGCCAAACACAGCTTGTTTGGAAATGGAGTATCCTTGCCAAGGCTTCGTTCAGGAATAATGTGGGGCTGACCTCCTCCCCCCCCCGGCGGTGTAAGTACCTGAATTTTGCATCTGCGGACAATCCTGGGTTAAGGTTTCCAAAACTTCTAACGCAAGAGTGAGAGAGATGTAGCCAAGACACATCTTTTTATCCTTTCGGAAGAATTGTTACATTAAAGTCATCCCTAAATACCCTCAAATTAAGACATTTGTTGACAAATCCGTGTAATAATTTCCTTCAAGAATAGAGGAGCTTTGTCTAGCTGGAATGATAACATGTATGCAAAGAGACACCTAGTGGCCCAACATGTAAGAACGCTATTTAGCTAGAGACCAAAGACTGAAACATTATTTAACTCCCTCATTTAACATTCTTTTGATTTCAGTGGGGCTTTTTCTTTTTTTAACTACTAGCATTCTAAACCGAGAAATTTCAGTTTTATGAAAGAATATTTTGTGTTTCTTTCTAAAGGAAGTGTTTGCTCCTCTATTTGTTTTTTAATTCGGCAATCTTACTGCATAAAGTCCTGAGAAGCAATACAAAAATTACAGGGTAGACTGTAATTGGCCAGACACTTGAGTTCACCTTTCCCTGAACACATGTATATTATTTTTCTGTTTCCATCCCTTTCTAGACTTTGTGTGTGAGATTTTCCATTTGTCTTTGGGTTATTTTATTCTTGCTTTTAATTCAGTAAAGCCAAAGACCTTTTTTTCCCAGCCAGCTTCCTGTGGTCCGCCCAGCTTCCTGTGGCCCGCCCAGCCTCGTTACTTCACACTGCCTTTCTCACTCACACCTCACCTACACAGTTTTATACCCACCTCCTCACAGTCAACTTACATGTGCACCTGCCACGCTTCCACCACCCTACATAACATCATC
The DNA here is from genome assembly GCF_017311325.1 of Ursus maritimus. Classification (NCBI taxonomy): domain Eukaryota; kingdom Metazoa; phylum Chordata; class Mammalia; order Carnivora; family Ursidae; genus Ursus; species Ursus maritimus. The sequence goes on from NW_024423675.1 coordinate 57,862,241, forward strand.
TAACCTCAAAAGTAAAAGTCTGTCATCACAAAAAACAAGGAATCATCAATTTTTTCTTTACCCTGTAGTACGAAAATTTGGTTATGCCCTGAGTTTAGATGAGAAATTGTTTTTAAATAGATATGTTTAATTGCAATTTATATAACCTCAGGGACTCAGACTCATAGGATTTTAGATCTGAAAGAAATAGACTTATTCTGGGGGCAGCCAAATGACATTTATAAATTCTGATTACTCTGAGACGGCCATGCCATAAAAACGCAGATGGCTAGTCCCAGGAGGATGAAGTGCCGTGTGCAGAAGACAAAGAATGCTGTAGATGTGTAGATGAATGAGTGATCTTAGAAGTAGATTCTCCTCCCAACCACTCCAGCTAAAACCGGGTGGAGCAGAGATGAGCCGCCAAGCCTACCCCTTTCCAAATCCTATCATGGGCAAAACAAAGAGGTCCTTACTCCACGATTTTCAATAAGTAAAGTGGTCCTTATTTCTTCCATCACATATCTGATGGTAAAATGTTGAAACCTTTTTCTTTAATATTAGGAATAAACCAAAGATGTTCACCATCATTCAACCACATTGTATTAGAAGGGCTCATTAAAAAAGTTATAAAAATTATAATGATTAAAAATAAGAAATTAAGACAGTATTTTCAGATGATATCACACGTGGAAAAGAACCTACCCATGAATTATTAAAACTAAAGAGTGGACATAGAAGCGTTGCTAGATATGTAAAAATCAATATCATTTCTATATAGCCACAACAAATAGCATGAAAATAAAATTTTTAAGAAAATACATATACAGCAACATCATTAAATTTCACATACATTAGAATGAATCTAACAAAAGATGTGTAATACTTCCATGAAGAAATCTGTAAATCTATAAAACATTATGGAAAGAAATTAAAGAACACTTAAATAAATGGAAAGATATGTCATGTTCATTAATTAGTTTATAATACTCAAGAGTGTAAAGATGACTATGATTAGTGTTTTTAATTTGCTGTTAATTTTACTATCTTATGGTTATAAGGATATTATCCTACCTTTTCTTCCAGAACTTTCATTGTCTGCCTTTCATATTAGATTGACAATCTACTTACAATTGATTTTTTAAGCTTTATTTATTAATTTTTAGAGAAGAGGGAGGGGTAGGGGAAGAGGGAGAGAGAGAATCTTAAGCAGACTCTGCTGAGTGCAGAGTCTGACATGGGGCTTGATCTCACAACCCTGAGACCATGACCTGAGCTGAAGCCAAGAGTCGGACACTTAACCAACTGAGCCATCCAGGTGCTCCTCTACTTACAATTGATTTTTGATCATAGCTTCAGATAAGAATAAAGTTTCATTTTTAAAATTAATAACTAGCTGTTTGAGTATCGTTTATCGAAAACACGTCCACTTCCTTATCGGCTCTAACCATAAAGGAAAAGCTTCAAAAGTTGGAAAACACTGAAATTCAGAATTTCCACTCACCCAAAGACAGCATTAGGGATTGTAAAAGCAAATAAATGAATGAGAAAGGCATGTGCAATACATGTAGCCTGTACAGTCCTACACCAGAATGTGTGAAGGAGTCCTATAAATCAATAAGAAACAAGCAAAAAAACCCAAGAGAAAAATGGAAAAAGACTTACTAGCCATTTTACAAAGGAGGATATCAATTAACCAAGTATGTATGAAAAGGTGCTTAACCTCATTAACAATCAGGAAATGTAAGGCAAAACTGCCAAAATCATGAAATTTTAAAAGACTGACACTACCATGTGTCAACAACATTGTAAAGCCAATGAAAGAACTCTCAAACACTACTATTGGGAGTGTCAATCGGGGCAACCATTCTGGAAAGCTATTTAGCAATATCTGCCAAAGGGGATCGTGTGCATAGTCTATGGTCCATAAATTTGACTATTCGATGCACATGCGTCAGATATGCATGCACCTGTACACTGAACACACGTGTAACAATGTTTCTAGCAGCTCTATTAATAATAGCCAAAAAGTTCAAAACAACTCAAATGTTCATCAACAGGAACACAGATGGATTGTGGTATAGTCATATAATGGAACACTACTTAGCAATAAAAAGGGAAAAAACTACTTCTACTCACAGTCACATAATACTGAGAGAAAGAAGCCAAACACAAAAGAATATAAACAGGCAAAACTAGATTATACAGTTTAGCAAAGTACACTTGGGTCATAACACTATACAGGAATTCAAGGAAGCAACGAATTACCACAAATGGCAAAAGAGTGGTTACCTTTGGGAAGATGGCAAAGATTTATTGGAAGAGGCACAAGAGGAGATTCCAGAGTTCTGACAGTATTCTTTTTTTTCTTTTTAAGATTTTATTTATTTATTTGAAAGAGAGGGAGAGAAAGCACAAGCAGAGGGGAGGGGCAGAGGGAAATGGCGAGGGACAAGCAGACTCCCCGCTGAGCAGGGAGCCTGACAAAGAGCTCGATTCCAGGACCCTGAGATCATGACCTGAGCCAAAGTCAGACACTTAACCAACTGAATCACCCAGGTGCCCCGACAGTATTCTATTTCTTGACTCACATAGTCTAGAATTCGTGCTTTGTGATAAATCACTGAGATGTTCAAATTTGTCTATTTGCTCTTCTGTATTTAGATTTTATTTAACATAATGTATTTTATATTGCAAAACAGAAGTTATTTTAAAAGCTAAGCTCTAACAATATGTATCTAAAAGAAGAAAAACAGAAAACAAAAGGATATGGAATGTTAAAAATGAAAAGATGGAAACAGATATCCAGCAAACATAAAGGAAAAGCAAACTGTGGTGAAGATTTTAATATCTGAAAATATAAAATTTGTACACATATATGTATATTTACCGTGCATTGTTAAACATACATTTAATAGG
>NW_024423675.1:57865143-57874552 GCF_017311325.1 Ursus maritimus
ATGTTACAAGCCAGTAAAAAAACAAAGCCAGAAAATATAACCTTCATAAACATAAATATATTGCCTCAAAATACATCAAGCAACCATAATTCATAAAACTGGAAAAAGAAGTAAATAAGTTGGCAACTACACTTGAAGATTACAGCACCCATCGCCCAGAAATCAATGCAGACAAGAAGTAAACAGAAATGCAGATGACACAAATTAGTAAATTTCAGAGACACAGAATTCTGTACTTGAGAAATACACACATTTCCATCACACATGGTATGTTATCAAAAATTGACAAAGTACTATATTACAACAGAAGTCTTGATAAGTTGCACAGAATCAATTTAACACAGCTTCTGTTCTCTGATTATAGTGCTTTAATTGTAGAAATTAATAGTGAAAACATAGCTTTAAAATGTCTATATATCTGGAAACAAAATCTCACACTACTAAAAAACATTGATTCGAAATGAATCAAGAAGGAAATCAAATGGGAAATATTTAGAATTTATCACCATTGAAAACACTACACATCAAAATCTTTAGGGCACGGAACTAAAGCATTTTTTAGGGGGAACTGTATACCTTAAATACATTTATCAGAATACAAGAGGGAATGAAAGCAAATAAGCTAAAAGCTCAACACATGAAACTGGAAAAATAGCAAACCAAGGAAGAAATAGGAAAAATAAAGGCAGAAATGAATGAAATAGAAAAATAAGGAGAAGATTAATAAACCACGAAGCTAGTTCTTTGGACAAGAACTAATAAAATAGAACTCCAGCAAGACTGATGAAGGGGGGAGGGGGTTCTAGATACAAATAAAAACTTCTGAGTGACAGCTCTTAGCCTGCCAATTATTCAGCCTGAAATCAACTTCGAAAATTTCATTTGGATGCAGGCAAACAGTTAAGAAGAAATCTAATATAGAGAGATTGCTTGATAACCCATCTTGCAACCTGCTCTCCTAAAAGAAGTAAAATATTTTTTGCCCAAATCTAGCTATTCTTTCATACAGTGGTCAGTGAAAGCAAAAATCTAACTGAAATTGGAAACAAATGATGTAGAAAAGCAGAAAAAACAATTTTTTTCCTGTAAGTTTTTCCAGGCAAAATTACCTAACAATTAAAGATTAGTGTAACATATAAGGATAATTATACACACTCAAAATTCAAAATCAAACAAATTAGAAAATTACTGTCCTGTTTCAGAGTCTGCTCCATTCTTCCACCTACTCATCTTATCCCCTTTTAACAGAGGCCCCATTTCTCAATGCTCACCAGAAGGATCTTTTTTTGGACATTGATTAATTTTGTCTGACCGCCTCCTTTTCTTTCCCCTCCTGTGGCACTGTCAATCATATGGCCCCGCATCCCCCAAACAGGAGCAAGCATATGGCTTAGGTTTGCCAACGATTCACTCATTTATCAAATATTTATTGGCTAACCATGTAGCAAGCACAGTTTTAGAGCCTGAAGATACAACCCTGAAGAGATAAAACCTCCTTACCCTCATGGGGTTTATATTTCATGGGGGTAGACAATTAACAAAATAAATAAGTAAAATCAATGGCATATGAGATGGAGATAAATGAAAATAAAATAGGGATGAGTATTATAGAGGGTTGTCATGTTTTTTAAAGATTTTATTTATTTATTTGACAGAGAGACAGCCAGCGAGAGAGGGAACACACAAGCAGCGGGAGTGGGAGAGGAAGAAGCAGGCTCACAGCGGAGGAGCCTGATGTGGGGCTCGATCCCGGAACGCTGGGATCATGCCCCGAGCTGAAGGTAGATGCTTAATGACTGAGCCACCCAGGCGCCCCTTTTTAAAGATTTTATTTATTTATTTGACAGAGAGACAGCCAGCGAGAGAGGGAACACAAGCGGGGGGAGTGGGAGAGGAAGAAGCAGGCTCATAGCGGAGGAGCCTGATGTGGGGCTCGATCCCGTAACGCCGGGATCACGCCCTGAGCCGAAGGCAGACGCTTAACCGCTGTGCCACCCAGGCGCCCCGAGGGTTGTCATTTTAAATGCAAGAATGGGAACAGTCTCACTAAACAGGTGGCATTTGAGTGAAGACCAAGTAGAGGTAAGGAAGCAGTCAATGGAAATCCAAGGGTGAGCGGTCAGGGTGAGAGAACAGCCAAGGCAGAGGCCTGAATTGGGACTGAGAGTGTGTCTAGTACACGTAAGGCACAGCAAGGGGGCCAGCATGGTAGAGGTTGAGTGTGCAATGGGCGGAGAGAGGTAGGAGATGAGGTCAGAGGGATGATGGGAGGCCAACTCATGCAGATCATGGGTGGTCTTTGGAGCTATTGCTGAAGACTTTGGGTTTTCTTGAAGTGAAACAGGCAAGCTTTATAGAGTTTGACCTGACACACGTGTTAACAGCTCTGGCTCCAGCACTGAGAAGAGACTGAAGGAAGCAAAGACATAAACCCAGAGGCCAGTTAAGAGGGTTCTACACTAATCTGGAGAAGATATGAGAATGCCTTGGACCACAGTGAGGGGAGTAGAGGTGGTAAGAAGTAAATGGACAAAAGTACTTAACACGTTGGCCACAATGGACAATTCAGAGAAAGTAAATGAACTAAGGCCAGCTAGGAAATTCTACCTGAAATATTGGGAAAGTGTCTTGTCATTTTTTCTGGGATTTGAGCCAAGAGCACAGGGCAAGCCTGGAATTAGCAGTGGCCATCTTGGTGAGTCAGTAGGGAGAACAGAGAAAAAAAAACAAAACAGTGGAAAGAGAGCTCGGGGAAAGAGGTGAAAAAAGAAATCTTCCTGTGCCACAAAATGCTGAACTAGACATACTGAAGAAGATGAGGAGCTGAATATGATTTGTGGAACTTCAAAATATCAAAGGCATACAAAGAATCCTAAAAGGTTAGGGACACCTGGGTGACTCAGTCAGTTAAGTGTCTGCCTTTAGCTTAGGTTATGATCCGAGGGTCCTGGGATCAAGTCCCGCATCAGGCTCCCTGCTCAGTGGGGCTCCTGCTTCTCCCTCTGCCTGCTGCTCCCCCTGCTTATGCTCTTTCTCTGACAAATAATAAATAAAAATCTTAAAAAAAAAAAAGAATCCTAGAAGTTTACAGACAGGATAAAATGGTATTATTTACAAAAAACATAAATAAGAATAACATCAGATCTCTTACAGGCAACATGGAATGTTAGAGGGTATTGGAGCAATGCTTCAAAGTTCTGAATCAAAATAAATGTGTCACTGTCCATATCCAAGCACACAATCAATCGTGAGGGCAAAACAAAGACACTTGCAGACATGTCTATTCTCCATGTACCTGATATGAAAATAGTGCTTGATAAAATATTTCAATAAATAGAAAAAGAAATTTAAGGGGCGCCTGGGTGGCACAGCGGTTAAGCGTATGCCTTCGGCTCAGGGCGTGATCTCCGCATCATGGGATCGAGCCCCACATCAGGCTCCTCCGCTATGAGCCTGCTTCTTCCTCTCCCACTCCCCCTGCTGTGTTCCCTCTCTCGCTGGCTGTCTCTATCTCTGTCAAATAAATAAATAAAATCTTAAAAAAAAAAGAAAGAAAAAATTTAAGGAGAAAAACATGAGATATAAGAAAGTCAAAGAAAAAAAATCCATGAGATTAAGTTTCAGGAAAAGGTGACCATACAATGGGAAAAAATGTATAAAATAAATTAAGGACAATCTATTAAAACTGATCTAAAGTATGGTTTCTTATCTCCAGTTCAATATCCCTTGCACTAATTTTGCAATCAATCCTTACAGCATTTGGAGTTCCATTTAATTTCAAGTTATGGTTTTATAGAAAAGAAAAAGAAATAATAAAATATGACTAATAATACAAATGAAGCCTATAGATGCATTGACATGTGAAGGCCATTTTTTCCATAGACATTTTTTCCATGGTTGATTATATGTATACCTTCACTGACTCCTTTTCAATAATCCTTGTTTTATTTAGTCCTACCTAAAATTAGCACATAAAAAAGTGAAATTGATTTAAAACATGAAAATTACTTACCTATTTAGTAAAACATAAGGACTTATGAATGTGACTGATTTAGGAAGGACAATTGTTCTGCAGCGACGCCTAATCCAAGACTTTCCAGCAAAACTCATCAAAGAGGAAATCATTGGTCCTCATTAAATCTAGTTTTTCTCTCCTCCCTCATCCCCCAGGAAGACCACCAGCCCTAGGTTGTTGGGAGAGGCCATGGGACTAGTTCTGGCTCATGGCTCTGGGTGGAGGAGATATGCGTCACTTCCAGTCTGGAGAAGAGTATGAGTGCCCCACATTGTCTCTGCCCCTGTCACAGCAAACCCTGAAGCCACCTGTTGCCATGGTGGTGCCAGAAGGAGGTTGAGCTCCCATCAGCTTGCACCTCCGAGAGACCGTGTGGAGAAGAGCGGTCTTCACCTTCTCATATGAACAGCACTGAACATACAGCGTGAATAAGAAATAAAAATTCCTTGTGTTAAACCACTGAGGTTTCAGGGTGTATTTGCTGCCACAGCATAACCTAGCCTCGGGTAAGAGCTCCCCGTGCCTCACGAATCGCTTGCAAAAGCCTTTGTGAAATTTCTTCAAGTTATGTTTAAATTTTTCCTGTGTAAACTGACATACACCCAAGGTCATTAGAGCCTTTTTCGAACACTTTAGTTGGAAAGTGGTTGTATAAGGAAAGACATTGATATTTCTATGGAGTATAATAAACTAAGGAAAAATGAAATGTCTGACAACCAGAGTACTTTTGCTCCCTGAGTAACCTTATGCTTCCTCCTCCCTTCACTCACTGTCCATAAACAATAAATGCAGAAGATTTTCTGAGAAAATGCCCCACTAATTTGTGGAAATAACCTCAAAAGACTTTGAGATTTTCAGCTAATAACCTCTCAGTTTTGGAATTGGATTCTGTCCCTTGGAAAGCTGTATCTGTATTTTTGAACCAAAATTTAAGAAAACACAAATATTATTTAACCAGAAAAAATACCACAAACGTTAACCTGTTCTCTTGATAATTTGAAAAGCTTGCAGATTCTGTTTCAAACCCCAATATAAGTATTTTTTCAGCTAACCAATTCTCTCTTTGTAACCCAGTTGTCCCCATTCCTGTTCACATTGGAGTATTTTGTGCAAAAAAAAAAAAAAATTATGAGCCTTCAGAAGAAAACATATGTGGTCATCTATTCCTTCACTGCCAGCACACAGGACTTTAACATAGAGTTTATTTTAAACTAAGCCAAGAAATCCTTGGAGTCCAAGTTGTTTTTCCATTAGAGGTATGAAACTTGGCCCCACATGTTTCTGTTCTGGAAAAAATCCATTGACGCTCTGAATCACCTGGTAACATAAATTAACATTAGGCTGCTTTTAGAACATAACCCTCATAGGCACAGCAGGAAAAAATGAATTGGAAAAATATAACCTTGTGCTCAAAATCTATTCCCTTAAAACTTCACCATATTCTCTGCCCGGAAGGAATATGTCAAAATAATTAGACAAGCATTCTGTACTTAAGAACCCTGTGATGTGTTGGTGGGAATGTAAAATGGTATAGCTGTTGAGGAAAACAATTTAAAATTTAAAATAGAATGAACATATGACCCATCAATTCCACTTCTGAGTATTTACCCACAGTATTGCAAGCAGGGTCTCAATGAGATATTTATACATCTATGTTCACAGCAACATTATTCATAAGAGCTACAATGTGGAAGCAACCCAAGTGTCTATCAACAGATACATGGTTAAGCAACATGTGGTATACACACACGATGGAATATTATTCAGCCTTTTAAAGGAAGGAAATTCTGACCTGTGCTACAGCATGAATGAGCCTTGAGGGCATTACGCTAAGCAAAATAAGCCAGTCACAAAAAGAAAAATACTGTACAATTCCACTTATATGAAGTACTTACTAGTACTTCAAAATCATAAAGACAAGAAGTATAGTGGTGGTTACCAGCGGCTGGGTGGAGGGAGAATAGAGAGTTATTGTTTAATGGGTGTAAAGTTTTAGCTCTACAAGGTGAAAAGAGTTCTGGGGATGGATGGTGGTGATGGCTGCACAGTAGCATGAATGCATATAATACCACTGGATGTGAATGTATTTAATATTTAATAGAAAATGGTTCACATGGTAAATTTTATAGTATGGGTGTTTTGCCACAATTTTAAAAAAGTGAAGAAAATTCTGTGAAGAACTCAAAATAATCACAGGACCAGAAATATAGTCATCTGTAAGTAAGAACTAATCATGAACTCTCCACTCTCATTATATGCATTTGGACTAAGAATCATGCCTTTAACGTATTAGAGTGATTCTAAAAACAAAGGTCCTTTACCATTGCTTAATGACAATGGTAAAGATGAAAATTACTAATATGCTTTTGTATCAAGTTGGAGGGTGTTTTATTATCCTAGTAGCTGGTTTAAGACTTTCTCTTAGGTGAACGTCTAACTTTGCTAGGAAAATACTATAATAAGCCCCTTTGTTGTAAAATCTGAGATCCAGAAGTGTTTGAATGCATGCAGAAAGGCCTGTGTGAGGCCATGAGAGGACACTGGAAAATCAAGCCCAGAAAATGGAATGATAGAAGTGTCACCCACAACGTTGGGGTAAGTAGAAAGCAATGAAGAGTCTGAACTTTGTTTTCATGTTGGTTTCAGGTAGAACCAAGACAGCATCAAAATACTTGAAGAGATCGGTTACTGGAAACTCAGAGAAATCATTGCCAGAAGCACTCCACTCTTAAAGGTCATAAATTTGGGTGATTGATGAGAAACGTATAACAATTTCTAAGAGCCTCAGATGCCCCGGCTGATGACAATGTCATTCATTCATCTCTCATAATTAACATTGATTGAGTGCCTAACTGTATACAAAGTACTGTTCTAAGAGCTATGGTCATACTAACTCATTAAATCCTTACACCAACTTTTTGAGGTATTTGTACTATCTCCATTCACCAAGGGGGAAAGTAAGCCACATAAATGTTAAATGACATGACCAAGGTCACATAGCTTAGTAAGTGCCAGAGATGAGATCAAACCCAGACCATCTGAGTTCAGAGACTGTCGTTTTCACCACTACCCTGTCTCTGATTTTGTTCAGTGCAAGAATTTCTATAATGCTTAGCAAAACTCAGATTCTAATTTGGTCATTGGCTCAGTATCATCTTCCATAAGAATTATCAAGTTTTATGAAGTTTTATAGTACAAGAGACCATAGAGTTCATCTTACCTAGTCTTTCTGCCAATGCAGGTTTCCCTCATAACATACCTTTTTCTGACAACAAGCCAGCCTCTTTCTAGATACCTTTGATAATGAGGAGGCCCCTAATATGAGGATCAAAAGTGTTTTGCTAGAAAAAATACTTGACAACTTTTAGAGATGGCAAAATCCACCAATTTTTGTCAATACCTTTGGGTAACCAGTTTGCAAACCATCAACAAAAAGTGTCACTTAAAATTCCTCAATGAAACATCAAATGTTATGGTGAATAAAGGGTTCTTTACCATAGAAGGCGATGTGAGAGTATTATTGACTTAGTCACACAATCTGTCTCATGAATAAATGCATATCTTAAGCATACCCATGTTGAAACAATAGGACTTCATGTGTTTGAAGACATCTTAACAGCAAGCATATGCACCAAAACTAATTTTTTTTTTTTGGTCATTGAGTTGGACAACCACAAAAAATGGGTTTCAACAACTCCAGAAGGAAAAGAGAGGGCAATGCTCACCAAAAAGAATGGGGGTGACTAATGGGTCATGGGTAGCAATGTTTAAAAGACAGTTGGGATATAATTGGGAGTGGTAGAAAGTGCCTATCAGAGGTAACAGTGATTGTTATTATTGTGGTTTGGCTCATAGAAAAATAATAGCACTTAAATTAATATACTAATATTTTCTGAAAAATTATCAGATTTTCAGTTACATCCATAGAGTCACACACTCACAAAATGTGTCCTTGATAGACAGCTGTGAAAAGAATGCTTCCCCTGTTAGGGCGCCTGGGTGGCTCAGTCAAGCGCCCAATTCTTGATTTTGGCTCAGGTCAGCATCTTAGGGTCTGGAGATCAAGCTCTGCAACGGGCTCTGCACTGCGCATGGAGCCTGCTTAAGATTCTCTTTCCCCTCTTCCTCTGTCCCTCCACGTCTGCTCATGCTCTCTCTCTGTCTCTCAAAAAAAAAAAAAAACAAACAAACAAAAAAAAAACTTCCCTTTCATTCCCCAGCAAGTTTAGAATTGTATTTTATCTTAAAAAACAGTTAAACCAAACAAGAGATGGCTATCCCAGTCAGGAACTAAGACATATAATAATTCTCTTTAAGTTATTTTATAAATATAAAATCAAAGGAATAATGAGAAGAATTACACACATATTCAAAGAACTCCTGTCTTGCCTAGATCATGAGTGATGAACTTTAAAGGCAAGAACATCTTAAGATTGTTTTATTTTTATATTGTAATAATTAAATATAAATATTTTATTTGAATCAGTAGTAAATGTAGATCAGTAAATGCCTCATTTCTAGAGCATTTGATTTGCATTTGGGCATCAAAACACATACTTGCTTATTAATAAATCCTTCACATAATTATACTTCTATGATACTTTGATAGTTACGTTATGTTCCTGACCACCGAGGAGGTCAAAAAAGATCATTCTATATATAAATTGCTTTACTAAACAACCCTCCCACTGAAAAGTAACTACCACCAAGAATCCATTTTCAAGGGAAATACAGAGGAACAAACATAGTTTGTTATTTATTAATACAATTAGCTTCCCTCTGCATTAATCCTAGCCTAAGGATAAATATACCTAGTCTATTACAGTTTGGTTCACAGATTAGAATAACAAAGTAGAGGGGCGCCTGGGTGGCACAGCGGTTAAGCATCTGCCTTCGGCTCAGGGCGTGATCCTGGCGTTGTGGGATCGAGCCCCACATCAGGCTCCTCCGCTATGAGCCTGCTTCTTCCTCTCCCACTCCCCTGCTTGTGTTCCCTCTCTCGCTGGCTGTCTCTATCTCTGTCGAATAAATAAAATCTTTAAAAAAAAAAAAAAAAAGAATAACAAAGTAGAGTACAGGCCCTTCAGGTCATAAATATCAGTAAAAGAAAGAATTAGTTTTGAAGAATTTTCAATTACATACCGAAAAGCTATGAGTGTCCTTGTTCCAGTTCTTTTGCCTCAGACCTGTGCAAGGAAAAAACACGAAAGGGGTCATAAAGTTTCTGCCTGGACCCAACTACCTAGAAGGAAGTCAGAAGAGGCAACAAAATAGTAATTTGCTCATCATAAAAACTACCTAATGTCTCTCTTGGAAAATGAGACAGGAAGTTCTATCCCACAGGAAAGAAGACCTAGGTATAAACTAGCAGGAGAAGGAAAGGAAGAATGAAGC
>NW_024423675.1:57874569-57918782 GCF_017311325.1 Ursus maritimus
GGGGAATGAACCATGAGAGACTGTGGACTCTGGGAAACAAACAGGGCTTCAGAGGGGAGGGGAGTAGGGGATTGGGATAGGCCGGTGATGGGTGGTAAGGAGGGCGCATATTGCATGATGCACTGGGTGTTATACGCAAATAAGGAATCATGGAACATCGCGTCAAAAACTGGGGATGTACTGTATGGTGACTAATATAACAAAACAAAAATTATTAAATAAATAAATAAATAAATAAATAAATAAATAAATAAATAAACTAGCAGGAAATCATTAAGCTGAGATCCCCTGGAATTGAATGTTTTCTAAAAGATAGTGTGAAAATAATGTTCAAATCCCTTTGAACACTACTCAAGATTATTTTTACTTTACTTTTAAATATCTCGAAAGATGTTCACATGGATTTAGCACTTCCGTCTGTTTTCCTGGAATTCTGTCAGTGGGGAAATGTTTCATATTAGTAATAATCATCCCACTCGTTGCCTAAGCCGTAAGTTTAAAAAATACAGATTTTTTTAAGACTTCATTTTTTAAGAGCAGTTTTAGGTTTATAGTAAAATTGAGAAGAAGGTACAGAGATGTCTCCTATACTCCCTGCCCCCACATGTGCATAGCCCCCCCATTATCAACATTACTCACCAGAATGCTGTATTTTATACCAAGGTTGAACCTACACTGACACATCATAATTAGCCAAAGTCCATAATATACTTTATAGTTCACTGTTGGTGTTGTACACTCTACGTTTATAAGAAAGTGTGCAGTGACATATATCTATCATCATAATGTCATATGATACAATATCATAGTATTTTCATTGCCCTAAATGTCTTCAGTGCTCTGCATATTCATTTCTCCCACCCCAAGCAACCACTGAACTTTTTACTGTCTCCATAGTTTTGCCTTTTCCAGGATGTCATACAGCTGGAATCATACAGTATGTAGCCTTCTCAGATGGGCTTCTTTCACTTAGTAATATGCATTAAGGTTTCCTTTATGTCTTGTCATAGCTTGATAATATGTTTCTTTTAAGCACTAAATAATATTCCATTGTCTGAATGTATCAATTTCTTTATCCATTCGCCTACTGAAGGACATCTTGGTTGCTTCCAAGTTTTAGCAATTGTGAATAAGCTGCTATAAACACCCATGTGCAGATTTTTGTATGGACGAAAGTTTTCAACTCCTTTGGGTAAATACCAAGAAGCATGATTGCTGAGCTAGCTATATGGTAAAATTATGTTTAGTTTTTAAAGAAACCACTGTGCTCCAAAGAAACTGTCTTCCAAAGTGGCTATTCCATTTTGCATTCCCATTAGCAATGTCTGAGAGTCCCTATTGCTCCACATCCTCACTGGCTTTTGGTGCTGTCAGTGTTCTGGATTTTGGTTATCGTAATAGGTGTTTAAGTGGTTATCACAATTCTGTTTTAATTTAATTTCCTAATGACATATGGAGCATTTTTACATGTTTGTTTCATATGCTTATTTGTCATCTGTAAATTTCCTTCGATGAAGTGTCTGTTAAGGTATTTAGTCCATTTTTTAATATGGCTGTTTATCTTCTTACTGTTGAATTATAGGAGTTCATTGTGTTCATTTTGGATAACAGTCCCTTATCAGACGTATCTTTTGCAAATACTTTTTCCCAGCCTGTAATTTATCTTCTAAGTGTCTTTGTTGCCTTTTGTAGAGAAGTTTTTTATTTTAACGAAATCAGCATACTAATGTTTTCTTTCATGGCTCTCGTCTTTGATGCGGTATCTAAAACAGTAGCGCCATACTCAAGTTCATCCAGGCTTTCACCTACACTATCTTCGAGGAGTTTTGTGCTTTATACATGGGTCTATGATACAGTTTGAAACAAAGTTTTCCCCATCACCTCCTTAAGTAGAGATAATCACTTTTGTGAAGGCTGTATGGTCTCTGTCTAGACTCATTTCTTTGCCTGTGGATGTCCAGTTATTCCAGCACCATTTGTTGAAGAGACTATCTTTCCTCCATTGTATTGCCTTTGCTCCCTTGTCAAAGATCAACTGACAACATTTATGAGGGTCTATTTCTGGGCTCTCTATTCTGCTCCACTGATCTGTTTACCTTTTTTTTTTTAAGATTTTATTTATTTATTTGATAGAGAGGCAGCCAGCGAGAGAATGAACACAAGCAGGGGGAGTGGGAGAGGAAGAAGCAGGCTCCCAGCGGAGGAGCCTGATGTGGGACTCGATTCCAGGACTCTGGGATCACGCCCTGGGCCGAAGGCAGACGCTTAACGACTGAGCCACCCAGGTGCCCCTGATCTGTTTATCTTTTTATCAATACCACACTGTACTGATTATTGAAATTTCATAGTAAGTCTTGAAATTAGGTAGTGTCAGTCTTCCAACTTTGTTTTTCACCTTCAATATTGTTATGCTATTCTGGGTCTTTTCCCTCTACATAAGAAGAAACATCCTTGCCTTGTTCCTGATATTAATGGGAAAGATTGCTCACCATTAAGTATGGTGTTAGCTATAAGCTTTTTGTAGATAGTCTTTATCAATAGCCTATCAATATAACTATAAACAGGTAGTTCCCTTCTCCTCCTAGTTTACTGAGAGTTCTTAACATGAATTGGTGTTAGAGTTTGTCAAATGCTTTTTCTGTATCTATTGATATGATCATGTGATTATTCTTTTTAAATCTGTTAATGTGATGGATTGCATTAATTGATTTTTGAATGTTGGACCAGCTGTGCATAAAAAAGATAAATCTCACTTGGTTATGGTGCATAATTCTTTTTATACTTTTTTGGATTAGATTTACTATTATTTTATAGAGTACTTTTGCACCTTTGTTCATGAGAGATATTGGTCTGTAGTTTTCTTGTAATGTCTTTGTCTGGTATTGGCATCAGAATAATGTTGGCCTCAGAGAGTGAGTTAAGACATAATCTCTCTGTTTCTATCCTCTGAAAAGATTGTAGAGAATTGGTATAATTAGAATTTGCCAGCCAACCCACCTGGAACTGGTGCTTTCTGTTTTGGAAAGTTATTTATTATTTATTCATTTATTATTTATTATTGATTCAATTCTTCAGTTCTTTAATAAGTATAGATCTATTCAGATCATCTATTTCTTCTCATGAGTTTTGGCAGATTGGGTCTTTCAAGGAATTGGTCCATTTCACCTAGATTGTCAAATTTGTGGGCACAGAGTTACTCAGAGTATTCCTTTATTATTCCTTAATTTTCATAGAAGCTGCAGTGATGTCAGCTTTCATTTCTGATATTTGTAACTTGTGTCTTCTCTCTTTTTTTTTTTTCAGTTAGCCTGGCTAGAGGTTTACTGATTTTATTGGTCTTTTTAACAAACCAGCTTTTGATTTCATTGATTTTCTCTAGTGATTGCCTGTTTTCCATTTCATTGATTTTTACTCTAATTCTTAACTATTGCTTTTCTTCTTCTTACTTTGGATTTAATTTGTTCTTCTTTTTCTAAGTTCCCAAGACAAAACTTAGATTATTGATTTTAGATTTTTCTTCTTTTCTAATATATGCATTCAATTCTATAAATTTCCTTCAAGCACTGTTTTTGCTGCAAGATTCTTCTTTTTTAAGCCTATATATTTATATTTCATAATGGCCGAAAAACATGATGTGTAAAGGACAGATCTTAAAAAGATCTGTTTTTTAATGTCTCATCTGTTATGAGTATTTGGGGTTTTTAAATTTTTTAAATTTTCCCCCAACTTTTCATTTTGAAAGTTTTTGAAACTATAGGAAAGCTATGCGAATATTTAACAATGAACACCTGGATAGCCTTCACTAGATTCCTAAATTATTACCATTTTGCCACATTTGCTTTATCTCTCTGTCTTTACGTATAAATATTTGGCCAAGCTATTTGGGAATTACTTATAAAGATGGTTCATCCCTAAAAACTTTAGCATGGACATCACCTCACACCTGTCAGAATGGCTAAAATCAACAACACAAGAAACAACAGGTGTTGGAAAGGATATGGAGAAAGAGGAACCCCCTTGGAATGTTGGTGGGAATGCAAACTGGTGCAGCTACTCTGGCAAATAGTATGAGATTTCCTCAAAAAGTTAAAAATAGAATTACACCAAGATCCAGCAATCACACCACTAGGTATTTATCCAAAGAATACAAAAACGCTAATTCAAAGGGATACATATACTCCAACGTTTAAAGAAGCATTATTATCTACCATAGCCAAATTATGGAAATAGCCCAAGTGCCCATAAACTGATGAATGGATAAAGAAGATGTGTGTGTGTTTGTGTGTGTATCTACACACACACACACATATAGATAGATAGATAGATAGATAGATAGATAGATAGATAGATGATAGAATGGAATATTACTCAGCCATCAAAAAGAATGAAATTTTGCCATTTGTGATGACATGGGTGGAGCTAGAAAGTATTATACTAAGTGAAATATGTCAGTCAGAGAAAAACAAATGCCATATGAATTCACTCATATGTGGAATTTAATAAACGAAGCGAATGAACAAAGGGGGGGGCAAAAGAAAAGAGAGAGAGAAGCAAACCAAGAAACAGACTCTTAATTGTAAAGAACAATATGATGGTTACCAGAGGGGAGAGGGGTGAGGGGATGGGGTAAATAGGTGATGGGGATTAAGAAGGGCACTTGTGATGAGCACAGGGTGATGTATGGAAGTGTTGAATTGCTATATTGTACACCTGAAACTAACACTACACTGTGCGTTAATTGGAATTTAAATGAAAACTTAAAAAAAACTTTAGCATGTACTTCCTGAGAACAAATATCCTACCATGATTACGTAATAATAAGCATACTTGGGAAATTTGAAGTGCTATCATTACATAATATGCAGTGCAAATCTTCCCAATTGTCTCAGGAATGTCCTTTTCAGTCTGGGTATTTATTATATTTTATTTTAAATCCAGGAGTCACTCAAGGTCACCATTGCATATATTGTCATATGTGTATAGCTCCTTTTGTCTTTGACAACCGACATTTTTGCAGAGTCCACTTGTTTTTGCATAATGTCCCTCAAAACTGAATTTATCTAATTGCTTCTTCACAATTAGACTCAGGTGAAAATTTTGGCAGAGGCACACATGTGAAGTGGGAATGCTTTTTTTATATACATTAGAAAAAAACAAAATAGATTAACATTTTCTTTCAATCATTAACACTTGGGGATTGCCTCCTATAAAGTAAATTTAGAGTCCCAGTTTGCAATTTACAAAATGCTCTGATATGGATTCATTTACTTAATGTGCACACCCACCCCACAAGGTGGGTATTTGTAATTATGTTTTCTTGCTGAATGCAAATTTATCCAAGTTTATAGAACCAGGAAGACTGTATCTATGGCCAAAATTTAAGCGTAGAAATACCGTAAATATCACGCTGAGGAAGAAGCCCTGTGCTTTCATGTCAAATAAATCTAGACATTTTTTCTCTTCTACAACCTGTTAACACTCCATTGTCCAAACTTCGTGCCTTACAGTTTTAGTTGTATGTTCAATTATAAGGTAATGTAATATTATGCTTTATCAAAACATTTCCAACTGTAATGATTTGAAATTACAATAATCAAAGCGGAAACAATATAAAAGTGGATGAGTGTTAGCTGTATTGAATGCCAAGTAATTGGCTTTTGTTCATGTTTATGTCTTTGCATTTCGTACGACTAGTAATTCACCAGCTCTTCTTTTTTCCCCTGAAGACTTTTTTGTCAATTCCTTCTACTTCCCAGAGCATGAAAATAGCATTGTTTCATAGCATAGTCATCAGTATTTGCACAAGGACTTCTTAGCATATTAAATTAATAACTTTTTCATTTTCCTTTTACCCCCGGGCCTCACAATCCCAGTATTGTTTAGTTTAGGGTCAAATCAAGAAAAGTTTGGCTATCAGTGTATGTAACTTGATTCACAATCGGTAGCATAGATCCTTAAGTAGACAATCCAGCCAGAAAGAGCATAAAGAGGTTTTCCAAACTGGGAGTTAAAGGTACTGGTGGGGATAAAAGCCAGACAACTTTCACAGTAATACTGAAATTCAGAAAGCAGTACCACCCATGTCCAGGTAAGGACAAGTGCAGATGCTTATTTGGGTGGTGTTCACACTCAGATATACTATCTAAATCATTTTGAGTTTTGAAAGGTCTTGAAGAAATAGGGTGATATTTTCCACCAATAAAAACCACTTTGCCAGAGCGCCTCAAGCTCAGATGACAGACCAGGATCCACTTACATTTTCATCCGTGCACGGTTTCCCAGCACTCGGTGATTTGAATACCTCATTTCAAAGTAAAAGAGTAATTTCAAATGCCTACATAATGGGTGTGATATTACTGTCCTTGTCCAGTGATCCATTTCATAAGGAAGCAGAGACAGAATCCTGGAAATACTCAACAAAGGAACAAAACTCCTTCTTCAACTTTCACAGAGTTCTGCAAGCATATCGTTTTCTTTTGAACTGGCGTATTATTCACCCCTTAAAAGAAAAATCTACATTTTAATCCTAGGAAATGCATTATTCTCATTGTTCATTTGGATTCGTTTTCAGGCCGAAGACAGTAAAGGAAGCTGCATTGGATACCCCGGCCTTGAGCACGTAAATTGTCATGGGCCAGAGTGATGAAAAAATTTTCAGCTGTGAAGTCTTTAATAGAACATATATCATTCATTTTTTCCTACCAATCCTCAACAACAGACTATTATCATCAAATAACAATAAGAGAGGCTGCCTGCAGTTAATTTAATCACTGTAATTTCCCCCAAAAATAAAGACTGATGTCTTTTGAAAATTATTCCATTTATGTCTTTGAAAATGAGTTCAAATTTGTTAAAATTACTACTTTCAATACTATATTAACTTCCACCAAGTGTTATTAGTTATTCTCACAATCTTCCTAGAGCAAGAAATGACACCAGTGCCCCATTTTTTTTATTCGGTAAAAATTCAACTTTGAGATGCCACAATTATTTTTAAAACTTTGCTCGAGCTCAGTTCACTTAAGGTTTAATCTGACCCTTTTCACATACATCCTGAGAAGCCATTTCTCGGCTTAAAAACAAAAACACCCAAAATTCATCTTATTGGATCGCATAAAATCAAATTATATACCCACTTGAAAATAAGTAGCAGATAAGTAGAGAGAAGGGGTTACAGAAACAATGATGAAGATACCAACAGCCAACATGTATTGAGCTCGGATCATCACTTGATTTGTGCAGTCCTGTGCTAAATGCTGTGCACGCACTGATCATTTCGTTTCCATAACAGCCCTAGGAAATGGGTCCTGTCTTTATTCCCATTTTACAGTAAAGACTACTGCCATGAAGTCTGCTGCTCTTGCGGGCATCTGCAGCCTGTGTGCCCCCCAACCTCCGCTAGCCCCCCGCCCCCCACACACACCTGTTGCTGACCATTACTTTGATGAGGACTCTTCCTTTGACTACATGATGAGCTCTCTCCCTTCGGAACCCACAGACACTCTAGAAGAAGGAAGGGAAGGAGTAAGAACAGGGAGGGTCAATGCCCAGAGCAATGCCTCCTTCCACGGGGCCAGACTTCCTTGCTCATCTTGGCTTTAAGCAGGGTTCCCAGGGCTCTCCCTCCAGTCCAGCTCCTTTTGGGGACCTGGACTTCAGGCAAGTGTGTATTGTCTAAACTGTAACTGCTGAGAAGTTTTGCCCCCCTTCCCCAGGGCTCTGGGACCCCCTGCGATGCACCTTTCTGAAGCTGTTCAGCTGCTCACCCACCGCTCACTGGTTCTGCCAGCGGGGAGGCAACCCGCTTTGACACGCAGGTACGCCTTGGCGGTAGGTTGGCTGCAGCCTAACATCACAGACCATGTTGGCAGACTCTCATCCTGATGCGGCTCAAAATACTATTATTTTGGATAATTTGAATAATTATAAATTATTCCAAATTATTAGCTATGTGAAGGAGGCAAAATTTGTGACTCTCAGACTTTTCCATGTTTTGATCCTTGATGTAGGGTGAACTCTGTGTACATTTGATGAGGATGAAGGCAAAGCACTGAGAAAAATGAAAACAAGGAAGAGGAACCTGAAGGAAAGGAGGCCTTGGGGGTGAGGAATTCCTAGGTGTGTGATTGTCTGGACCTTGACCGCCAGAAAGGCCAGGCTCGCGGAGGCAGGGGAAAGGAGCTTCCCTAGAAGGGGACTTCAAGAAGGCAGAATTCTAAGAACAGAATTCACCTCTCAGTTTTGTCACTCTCCCCTACTCCGCTTCTCCCAGAGGCCACAATCACATCTTTCAAGCTCATCAGCCCACCCCAAAGTTCCGCCACCCTACCGAGACATTCCCATGAGTAGAGACTCATCTGTCAACTTCCTCCACGTAGGAAAATTCTCCTTCTGTTCCTTTCTCTGACCAAAATGGGTATTTGAAATAAAATGCTGTTTACATGGATGTCAGCACCTGTGGTTTTGCGTAAAGGCACAGAAACATTAAAGTGAAGGAGGCTGACAGGACCCACCCATCCCCAACTTCCCATGGTGGAAGGGAGGAGTGGATAGCCTGCAGGTGCTGAATGTTTCTCACATCGTGAATCTTCCCCCTTCCCTTCCCTATTGGTCTGAAGTCACTACATTTCTTGTTGTTTGGTCCTTCTTGCAGCTTCCTGATCACCACGGTGGGCATGTGTTTTAAACCCAAAGTTGATAGACACGTCTGACAGTGGTGCCTGCTACCAAGTGCTGGAAGGGACGAGTTATATTCAAGACCCGTGTTCATCATGTCCTTACTCCAAAGTTGGCTCTCCCAATAACCACATCATCAATTCCACTTCTTAGAAATAAAGATTTTTGTATAAAAAAATACATAGTTGCATTGTTATAAACTTAAAAATGCAACAGAAAAGTTAATCTATTAAAGTTAACCCATCATCTCAAAGCCCAGAGAGACCTACTCTTAATGTGTATTTCCTGCTCCATTTTCTTCCATCCATTTGGAAAATCTGTAATGTAACCAGGGGTATTCTATATATATAGCTTTGTGTCTACAAGGCCTAATCTTAGGGCTCTGCATGGACGTGGATTATAGCTAATAGTTGAGCTGCTTGACAACTCACATTTAGATCCTTTAATCACGGCAGAGGCCCTGACGTTCCACTAACTTTATCAGGCATGTATGAGATTTTAGACAGCACCCTAATGAGCTGTAATGCTCTGAAGAGCATTCTTTTCTTATCTCAGTTGTTGAGCAGAAGGTCCTAGGGGGCCGGGTAATCTGAACGTCCACATGTGCATTTTCAGTGTTTGCAAACCAGCACATAAAGCAAAGAAGAGCTTTTGAGAACAAGACCAGTAACACTTGGAAGGCTCCATGATTGGGGCAATCTCAAATATCTCATTGTTTAATGCCTCTATGTTCTTTTAGGGAAAGAGCTGCGTAAACGGCAGGATGCAAAGATTGTTTAACTCAAATTCACTGTTAATAGGAAAACAGAAGATTTAGGATCATCTGGCTCAATTCTAGAGAACCATAAAATAATCTCCTTAAAAAAATGTAAGGACACATTAGAAAAATATATTGCAATGATATTTCATATACACACCACTTTGATTTAACAATTTCTCAAATTGTCCCCCAAATGTCTTTTTAGAATTAGTTTGTAGAAAATTTCTCAATAATAACTCAGACTAAATTTAAGCCAGCAGTTTAACTTCCCAAACACTTCATGAGTTATTAAGTAATCAATTATAGAATCTCAAATCAAGAGGACACTTTTATTTGTTTGGAATGTGCCCAGTTAATTCAACTGAAAAATGATGCAAACTCGAAAGCAAAAGAAATAGAGAGTAGACTTCCTTTAACAAATGACATACTGGGGGTGCCTGAGTGGCTCAGTCCCTTAAGCATCTGCCTTTGGCTCCGGTCACGATCTCAGGGTCCTGGGATCGAGCCCTGCCTCCTACTCCTCCCTCTCCCTCTGCCCCTCTGCTCCTGCTCTCTCTTTCAAATAAATAAATAAAATATTTTTAAAAAGTGAAATACTGTTAAGTGTCTCTTCTCCTTTCAGTGGAGCATGAGCAACTCTTATTTAGATTACCAGCATCGACGTTTCCCCTTTCTTTTTTTTTTTTTTTTAAGATTTTATTTGTTTATTCGACAGAGATAGAGACAGCCAGCAAGAGAGGGAACACAAGCAGGGGGAGTGGGAGAGGAAGAAGCAGCCTCATAGCGGAGGAGCCCGATGTGGGGCTCAATCCCATAACGCCGGGATCATGCACTGAGCCGAAGGCAGACGCTTAACCGCTGTGCCACCCAGGCGCCCCACGTTTCCCCTTTCTTACTCTCCATCCTCTTTCTCTCTCTCTCTCTCTCTCTCACACACACACACACACACACACACTCATGTGATATCAAAGGAAGAAATGACACCATATTTCTATTTGTTGGGGTATTTCATCCAGAAGCTTTCAGCAAATACTGCTATTTCCTTCACAGAAGGGTTGTGAACCGTCCATGACTTAAAATGCTGCTGTGAAGGGTTAGCCTCCTCAAACGCTGACCAGTCAGGCTCCAGCAAGTGGTTTCATGAAGTCGGGTACCTGCTCCCTGCCCAACCGTGTGTCAGTACAGCGAGGGCAGAGGGAGAGCCTAGGCAGGGCTGCAGAGCCCCTGGGTGGGGCGGGTGTGTCTGCACTTGTTGGTTTCACCTTGGACTGCAGGGCACACTTGCATTCAAAGAAAGGATGCTATGACTTAAAAAAAAATTGTTCTGAAATTGTGAATCGATACCCTTCTGATCTATTTTTCCAAAATTCACACATTCTATGCCTGAATAATTTATAAAGCAATCGTTGGGTTAGCATACAATGAAAACCCATTTTTAGAACTGTTATAAGCCAAGTGAAGCTAATGTTGGACATATTACCACCTCGAGGCCGCCATCCTACTGCTCATTTTCTAAGACTTCATGCACAAAGGAGGAAATTTTCCCCACTACTATGTGTCTCGCATCTCCTCCCAGAAGGAAAGGACACCTTCTGTCCATCTCCATTAAAAATAAAGGACAGGTTTGGTCTCTTTGTGGGTAAAGACCAAAAAAGAGGAAATTTTAGGTTAAACCATTATATCAAGAGTATTCTCACTTATTCTAAACCTCTGAACATTTTTATTTTTAATTGAATGTAGACCTTGAGAGAAATGGATTTTTTTTCTTTAACAAACAAGCAAAGTAGAAACCTCCCATCCAAACTATATTGAAACAAGTAAACATTGTACTTTCCATCAGCTTGGAAGAAGCAGACATTTCATGTGCTCAGCAATTTACTCTGCTTTTAGATGAAATCAATAAACACTCCCCTTCCATAGGTAATAAAATTAGAATTCTTAAATTCGAAAACAGCTTTTATTATTGTCAGCAAGGACTGACCTTAATGGAGAAGTTACCTTGATACTCGAACCCTGCAAAGAAGAGCTGCTGACCAACTATTCTAAACCCAAAGTGAGTATCTTTGTTAGACTTGCTCCACATGTAACAGGCTTGTCATCAATAAATCTATAAAGTAAGTTAACTCAGCCACTTTCCGAAGCATATATTTTGCAGCCAGTTATTTTGGGGTATTTGCCATAAAGTTATATTAATCAGTTAAAATATTCCATGTGTGCTGTACTGAGTTTCATAGTTGAAATGAGCATATGGTTCTATCAGGTTTAAATTTTCCAACATAAAATCACTGTGGTCATATTATGGTCCATGTATCTATGGCCTTAAATATCCTCGTATCTATGAATGGAAATGGATCCCAGGCTGTTCCTAGTGGCCTTTTCTCATGCTGATCTTAGGCTGGTATGTTCTGAAATATTTGTCTTATTGGAACCTATAGTAAGATCATACTCCAGCAGCTGGGAACAGGGTCCTTCCAGAAAAGGGTCCACATTCCCAGTGTCAAAGAACTTGGAAAGATTTGGCCTCTGAGACATAGTAGGGAAAATTTCCCTCTACATTCCGTCTTGGCCTTGCTCTCTTGAGCCTATACTCTAAGGAATCTTTTTTTTTTTAAGATTTTATTGATTGATTGATTGATTGATTGATTGATTAGAGAGAGAGAGTGCAAGCACACATGTGCAAAAGAGAGCACAAGCTGGGAGGGTAGCGGCAGAGGGAGAGGAAGAAGCAGACTCCCCACTGAGCAGGGAGCCTGACTCAGGGCTTGACCCCAGGACCCTGAGATCATGACCTGAGCCGAAGGCAGATGTTTAACTGACTGAGCCACTCAGGTGCCCCTACTCTAAGGAATCTTACCAGAGGGTTCTGTGAAGATGCTATGAAGATGGCTGAAGCCTCATGGAGGCAGTCCTTGGAGAGTGCTGGGGAAGAGGAAAGCAAAAAAAAATCACATGAGGGTGAGCTACCAGTTCTGAGAGCAGGCATCTCTAGAAATGGACATACTCGTTTTGTAGTTAATGGGATATACTTATGTTGCTTACACGTTCTTCCTTGTACGGTTAAGTTATTGCTAGCTTTCAAGTATAGTAATAACTTCCTGGAACATTCTACTTCCCACTGGCCAATTCACCTGGCATGATAACATGCTGGCTCAGGGCCAGAAGTCATATTACAATATGAACAAGTCCTGTATCTCCCTGTGTCAGTGGGTAGCAGAGGAAAATAAGGTTTCCGGTGTGCAGAACCAGAAACAAGTTTATGCGGAATTCTTCCAAATGTAAAGCTCACAGTTGAAAGACGCATGAGCGAGAAATCCTAAAAATTTACATTACCAGTAATCAACTGGAAAGCCAGAAGAAGTTTTTCTAAACAATCAATAAAAACAAAAGAGCAATTCTGATCAACTTATGCTAGATGAAAGACGGGAATATCTCTCTATGTTCTCCAAACAAAATGACTTTACAAAATCATTGTCATATAAAGAGGCAACCAAAAAGCACGCAGCTTGAAATGTAGGGGAATGGATTTGAGAGGTACGTCAGGCACTTACTTTTAAAATTATCTTATTTTTCTGGATTAATGTGTTGCATTTGGTATTTTGTCAGCTTTTCAAAATTTGAAATTTATCCTCATTTCTGTTATGTCTTTTAAATACTAAGTTTCTTACAACTCTCTCTTTGTAATTTTGTATTGTTTTCCTTAAGAAGACTCTCCAAATCATTTAAGATTCAGGCCCCACAAAGTCTGGATCGACCCCGCTATCCGATCCCTCTCATGACAGCTTGGTCTCAGCTGGGCTGTGGCAAAGGATGGGGTGGTGGTGGAGGAGGTTGGGGAGGGGTGGGTCTGGGGGCTGTACCCACATCAGTGTGGTCATCTCCCGGGGCCTTGCAATAGTAGTAGTCTGAGATTTCTGATGTCCTCCAAGGGGCATGAGAATTTCAGGCACAAGATTCGAGGCTGTGTGATCCAGGCACCCCTCCGACCCTGAAATATTAGCGTTGTATGTTGTTAAATATGCCTGCAGGTTTCCTGTTCTCTAAGCTAGTAAAGCATTTGTTTACTTTCCAGCACAGAATAGCTGTATTCTCATATTTGCCAGGAGTGTTAAATCCAACTGGCTGGCTCTCAGTCCATGTCAAACACTCAGTTACAATAAGCAATACTTATATAATATGTTCAAAGGCATATCCATTACTCTATATCCCAGAGTGATTTATTACTCAGAGCACTGAGACTTCAAGAGGCCTCTGATTACCTAAAATTGTATGGAGAATTTAATGTGTGTCTTCTTTTATAGCTTTCATCATAGTCCCAAATTCATCCATGACATGTAAAAATTAATAATCACTAGTTTACATTTTGAGAGTAAGTACCTCCAACGAGGTGGTACTAAAAAATGGTAATACTCCATACCTCCAAAAAGGTTTTTTAAATTACATTACATAATTTTAAACCCATTTCAACAGTAAGCTGGGCCAGCAGAAACATATGTCATTGATTACACTGAGAAATTATAAGAGATAGACCAATGAAACAAAGGAAGCTTTTAAACGTACCATTAATTTCATTATAGTGTATCATTACTATGGACTGAATCAGGTTGCCCCAAAAATTCAAAGGTTAAAGCTCTACCCCCCAATATGAAGGTATTTTGAGATGGGCCTCTTAGAGGTAATTGGGCCACCAGGTGGAGACCTCATGATGGGCTTAGTGCCCTTAGAGAGAGACGAGAGAGAGCACTCTCTCCTCCCTGTGAAGACACAGCAGGAAGATGGCCCTATGCAAGCTGGAAAGACAACTCTCACCAGAAATTGACCATCTCGACACGCTGATCTGGGACTTCCAACCTCCAAAACCGTGAGAAATAAATTTCTGTTGTTTAAGACACCCAGTCAATGGTGTTTTGCTATAGCGGCTTGAGCTGACTAAGACAGTCATTATGAGGCAAGGTCTATGGACGAAATTTCTCTCTAGTTTCAGTAGACAAAACGTTGGCATCTCATTTGATTTTACAGGAGATGTGATCATGAATCTATAACTGTTTCTTACCCTTTGCGCTGCGTATCATGAAACTTAGAATCAATACGTCATCGTCCTCAGCAAAGATCTAGAGCTTCCCACATACACTTTGTGTCTTAACCTTCACACTAACCTTTTCTTCTCATCCACTTCCTTGCAATTTCACTCCGTTTTGCTGTATGCATTTATGCAACTTGCCTCAAATCCTTTCACAAACAAGGCAGGTTCTAAGTAAGAATATGAATAAACAAATGAAGGAATGACATTTCCACTTGAGAATTAAAAATACAAGTGTTCATTACTGCATTTGGAATTATATACAAATAAGTATTTGAAGAAATTCATCTCAACCATGCTCACAAACCTGTGAAAATGATTTAGGTATGCCAGGCGTTCTTAACTTAGGGCTCCTAGACAGTCCAGGAGTCTGTACACTTAGATGGGGGAAAACTGATCTTCATTCTCACTAATCGCTAACTGAAATATAACATTTCCTTCAAACACAAATATTGGCAACAAACCACGGAAGTATTTAGCAGTATCTGTGAATTTGTTTCCTGTAGAAATCCCAGGTACGCTCGTCTCCCATTGGGGGTGTCGCAGCTATCCGAAAATATCACTTACACTCATCATCACCTTCAAATGTCACTACACTTGCTGCTGCTAGATTGTTAATTAATGCATTGATAAAAAAACTTATTATTTCTATATCACAAATTTTTTATAATTATATTTTTATGTATTTGGTTTCCTGGTAGTCCTTTGTATTCTGTTTTATACATTTCAAAGCATCATTCTGAAAAGGGGTCCTTAGGCTTCCTAAGACTACCAAGGGTGTCCAGGGCATAAAACAAGTTAAAACTCTGACAAACACAAACGGTATTTAAGTGAGATCTTTAAGAGTGTTTGCAAATATCTTACTGAGATCTGTACTGAGATAATTAGGGAGTGGTGGTTTCTCTTGATTGGACAACAGTGGCAACCTCCTGTCAATAAAAGGGAATAGTAGAAGTGGCATGAGTCTTCCTACCTCATTGACAAGATAATGTCACAATGAGCCCACACCAGCAAACCTATTTCTTAGGTCTGCACTCGCAACTTCTGAAAAAAACATCTAACAGCTTTGTGAAACTTGGGCTCAGCATTTCTCTTACTGAGAGAGAAAAAAACCAATTGATTTAACATTTCAAACCCCGACTAAGAAGCAGTACATTTGACTCAATCATGTAAAGACTCCTTATCTATTTTGCAAATTATCTGAGCCCCCTCCTTTTATTTTTTTTCTCTCTCTTGCATGTCAGACTCCTTTTGACTTTTCATCAGACACTTTGGCACTTTTAGCACAATTATAATAGGGCGAGAATAAGGAAGTAAAACAAAAGGCTGTCAGTATGATTACTTAACACACACTTCAAAAGTATTTTTAGTTACTGTTGTGACATTCACAATGAGGACCTGGTACAAAGAAGTGTGAGTGTCTGTGTGGGTGTGTTGAGGGGGAGGGCATACCACCTCCAAACAGCCATCGGCAAAGGCCTTTGTGTCCCCACTCCCCAAGTCCGTGGATCTTAGATTAGGAGAGGGAATATGGACCGATCAGGGAGATCCCCCCGCCCCACAACACTGCAGCTCCAGCGGGAAGCCAGAGTAAGGAGGCATAGTGGATCCCTGCGATGGTGGAGTTTCTTCCCGCTCTCCTCTGGGCCAAAAGGAGGATATTATCCCTGGGCCACTTACCCCATTTCATTGGAAGTGAGAGTTCATAAATAAATAAGGCACCAGATTATCTAAAATCTGAGTATACATCACTTTGTATAATTAGTAAGCTTTCCAGATGGCTGATGTCTTAGCCTTTCAAGCAGCGACACCTTTTTCATGTTAGTTCTCTTAGACGACTGAATGTATTGTAAATGTACGATACATACTTCCTACACACTTAGAAAAATAGCCTGAAATTAGTTTAATCTTCGACTGATGACTCTGGGTCAACACTGAAAACATCCGCTTTCTTTCGTGGACACGTTACAAGGGTAATTTCCAGTATCCACACAGGGTCTTTGACCCTTATCGGAACTGCTGCTGAGACCTTTGGGTCCCTGAAGCTGCTTTTTCCATGGTTGTCTAATCCTTTCTTGTCAGACATTGCTTTTATCCTCCAACTAGATTTGAAACCAGATATGCAATCCTGAATAGACTGAGGGCTTGAGGACGTCTTGAATGGAATAAAAAGCACAGTGCATGAGATTTATTATTTGTTGTTTATGACATCTATCTGAGCACTCGTAGAGTTTTACTGATTTGCTGATTTTCGTCAAGTGCAAGATGTGTGAGTTTATAACTTCCAAATAAATGAGATTCAGCTCTACTCGGTTTTCTGTGAACATCAACCAGAGGGGCTTCATTGTTCCCGTATGCATGTCTATATACAAACTCGAAAACAGAGCTCATCCCAGTTTCTGGCTGACAGCAAGCTTCTGTTGTTGAGTTAGCATCCTGAAGTCAGTAACCGAAATATTTACAGACCTTGACAACCCAAACCACTAGGTCCCACTGTCTGAAATATCTGAGTCACATACTCGTTTTCACAGAGGCAGCAAAACCAAGTGCTCCCACTTCCTCTTTCACCCAAGCCTTTATTTGTCTCATTGGGTTGTAACCACACGATGTGGTGGAAGGACTGTGGACATATATTGAAATCCTGCTTCTGCCTCCAACTCACTGTGGAACTTTGGGGAAACTACTTTTTCTCAAGTCTAAAGTGTTTTCACCTGTTAAGTGAATATAATATCACTTGGGACTCAGAGTGTTTGTGAGAATGAAGTAACATCATTTCCATAAATTTACCCAGGTTATGTCAGGCACTTAAACAGATGCTTAAGAATTATTTGTTTCCTGGGGCGCCTGGGTGGCACAGCGGTTAAGCGTCTGCCTTCGGCTCAGGGCGTGATCCCAGCATTATGGGATCGAGCCCCACATCAGGCTCTTCTGCTGTGAGCCTGCTTCTTCCTCTCCCACTCCCCCTGCTTGTGTTCCCTCTCTTGCTGGCTGTCTCTCTCTCTGTCGAATAAATAAATAAAATCTTTAAAAAAAAAGAATTATTTGTTTCCTGTCCTTTCCATGTTCCTTTATTTTCATGTTTATTGACTTTGCAGCACCCAGATATATAGATCACCTTCAAACACATAGTTACTGTCTTTAGTGAGGCACTTTTGATCACCGGCTAATAGCTTCAGTAACACTTCCTAAGTCCCCTTCAGATTGTGAACACAGTTGTATGACAGCACCTCCCACAGTCTCTTAAGAACATGTTCATGCAAGCCTATCAGCCCTCAGACTCAGAATTTCTAGAGGTGAGGGCTGACATCTCATGCACTATTATATTCCCAACTCTTAGCCCATTACCTAGGACATTTGCGAACATTTAATAGATGAATAAAAGAATGAATCACTATTTAGCTACCTTAAGCAAAAGTTTGCATGTATTAGGAATTTCCCAATTTGGTATCATAAAAATTTGGATCAGGGGGTGCCTGGGTGGCTCAGTAGGTTAAGCGTCTGCCTTTGGCTCAGTTCATGATCCCAGGACCCTGGGATTGAGCCCCAGTCAGGCTCTCTGCTCAGTGGGGAGCCTACTTCTCCCTCTCCCTCTGTCTGCCATTCCCCCTGCTTGTGCTCTCTCTCTCTGTCAAATAAATAAATAAAATCTTTTAAAAATAATTAATTAAAATTAATTTTTTTAAAAAAATTGGATCAGTAGCCAGAGAACCTGAAAGACAGGAGGCGAAGGTGACCAAATCCATAGATGTTACTTACCCGAGGCTCTCCACTGACCTCCCACCACCACACCTGGTTCATAACATTAACCTGGGAAATTTCCAACAGTATCTTCAATTCAGAAAAGGAAACAGATCTTCATCTGCATTTCTAGACAGAGTCAGTCTGCTATGCCTAAAATAGTCTGTCTATTTTAGATCATAGGAAAATAGATGAGAAGGCTGGTGCCCTGGCTATCCATTCAGCTCTCTCCATGTCATCGCTTATTCAGTCAGGTGTCTTTCTTAGGAGGGGGGAAAAAAAAAAGCTGTAGCTAAATAGCTTGGTTCATCACACTTGTCTTTCAGCTATTTGGACTCCCATCTCCTTTACCCCTTTGGTGCTTTTTTATTGTGCATTCCTCACCAAGCATTTCTCCATTTCCACAACAATCACCAGACCCCCTTATCTTTGTGCTTCTCCCTAGATATTTTAATATACACTGCACCTTTACTGAGAATCCCCTTCCTCACCTTCCCATCCAAACTCGTTTCCTTCAATTCCTTAAACCCTAACGTTTTAGAGTAAAAAAAAAAAAAAACAAAAAAAAAAAAACTTCAGTGATAGTCCAACAATGCAGGGCAAAACCCTCATTTCTTTGCAGTCAAGAAACTAAGACCCAGAGATACTTGTGACATCCATCTGTCAGAAAACTCTCAGGATCAACATACCAAACTTTATCAGCTCCTCTCAGGAAAGCACTTACATGGCAAGGAAGAGGCCGGTGGATGAATACTATGGAACACCCATCAGGCCTATTCTAAGTGCTTTCACATGTGCTCATGTTAACCTCATAATGAACCCATTTTATGAGAGACAAATCTAAAACCCCAAAAAGTCAAATAGAAGAGGAAGATGGTGGCAGAGTAGGAAACCCTAGGCTCATCTCATCCCACAAATGCTATATAACTATCAAATCATCCTAAAGACCCCAAAAATTGACCTGCAGACCGAAAGACTAAACTCCAAAACTAACAGGAGAGAAGAGGCCACATTGAAGAAGGTAGGAAGTGCAGAGATGAGGTTTAGGGGAGAAAAGGATCCGGGGTGCTATGGAGGGAAGGGATCCATGGTTGAGGAGAAAGGTGAGAGAGAGAGGAGCACACAGGGGAATGCACAAGGAGAAGTTTTCCCCAAAGCCATTGGCTTGGAAAAATGAGAGAGACTGAATTTTGTGAGTTCTTGCAAGGCTTACAGCCTGGAGTTTTAAAGGTCAGAGGGCTTGACTGGGATAGAGCCCAGAGGGCACTGCCCTGCTCCTAGGGAGAGGGCAGGCAAACAACCCAACGGCAGACAGCATGGAAATGGTGATCTGGGGGAAGCCTGGGGCACACAGAGGAGAGACTAGTTGCTCTTCTCAGAGTGTATCCTTGAAAGGCAATGTTCGCAGAGATACCACTCTGCGAACAAATAGCTGACACCATTTCCCTTCCCAACCCCTCAGCGTGAACACAAAGCCACCTGCAGGAAGGAGCACAGCACCAACATGGGCTGCCGACCTTGTTTACACCACGCTCTACCTCCCTGCAATCTGGTGGGACTGCCCTTCTCGGTCAAGCTCGCTTCTCTCCCAATGCGGCAGGCCCCTCCCCCAGAAAACCAGCACAAACCTCTGCCCACACCACATATTCCAACCAAAGAGTTCTGCAGGGCCTCAGTTCTGGTGGAGTTGATGTCAAGTCTCAGTTCACAAGCAAACCAAAGCACTCCTAGTGAAAACTCACCATGATCAGGCCAGGGATCAAACACTGCCCACAGCAGACAAGGAGGGCCTCTGCAGATGACTGGCCTGATAGAAAGAGCAGCTGAATCACGATAGCAGACTGCATGCGGCACACACCAGAGACACTCCCTGAAGCACCAGGCCCTGGACACTACCTGACCTCTTCTTTATAAGGCTATTACTTTTAGGAGATATAACTGGCTTTTCTAACACACACTAGAAGGCAGAAACTTAGACTAAATCCCAAGATGGAGGAATTTATCCCAAAGGAAAGAACAAAGTAAGTCCATGGCCAGAGATCTAAGCAAAACAGATATAAGTAACATGCCTAATGGAGAATTTAAAGCAACAATCATAAGGATACTCACTGGGCTTGAAAAAAGAATAGAAGATGTCAGAGAGACCCTTACCACAGAGATAAAAGAGTTGAAAAAGAATCACTCAAAGACGAAGAATGCAGTAAAAGAGATTGGAAACAGGATTGATGCAATGAATTGTAGGCTGAAAAAAGCAAAAGAACAAATACGTGATGTAGAAGAAAAATAATGGAAAATAATGAAGCTGAACAAAAGAGAGAACGAAGAATTATGCAACACAAGAATAGACTTAGGGAATGCTGTGACTCCACCAAACGTAATAACATTTGTATTATAGGAGTTCCAGAAGAAGAAGACAGAGTAAAGGGGGAATGATATTTATTTCAAGAAATAATAGCAGAAAATTTTCCTAGTCTGTGGAAGGAAACAGACATCCAGATCCAGGAGGCACAGAGAACTCCCATCAAAATCAATAAAAGCAGGCCAACACCAAGACATATTGTAATTAAGTTTGCAAAATATAGTGATAAAGAAAAATTCTTAAAAGCAGAAAGACTAAGGAAGTCCTTAACTTACAAGGGAAAACCCATAAGGCTAGCTGGAGATTTCTCAACAGAAATTTGGCAAGACAGAAGGGTGTGGCATGATATATTCAAAATGCCAAATGGGAAAAAACTGCAGCAAGAATATTCTAACCAGCAAGACTATCATTCAGAATAACAGGAGAGATAAAGAGTTTCCCAGACAAACAAAAACTAAAGGAGTTCAAAAATACAATGAGATATTACTTCACACCTGTCGGAATGGCTAAAATCAACGACACAGGAAACTACACGTGTGGACGAGGTAAGGGGAACCCTCTTACACTGTTGGTGGGAATGCAAACTGGTGCAGCCACTCTGGAACACAGTATGGAGGTTCCTCAAAAAATTAAAAATAGAACTACCCTATGACCCAGCAATATCACTGTGTCCATCAACTGATGAATGGATAAGGAACATGTGATATATACATATATATATCGAAGGTGATGAGGATCAGATTTTATTTATATATATATATATATGCATATATACATGTATATATATAAATTTTGCAATGACATGGATAGAGCTAGAGAATTTTATGCTAAGCAAAATAAGTCCGTCAGAAAAAGACAAATACCATATGATTTCACTCATATGTGGAATTTAAGAAACAAAGCAAACAAAGAAAGAAAAAAGAGACCAAAAAAAAAAAAAAAAGACTTTTAAATGTAGAGAACAGACAAACTGGTTGCCAGATGACAGGTAGCTGGGGGGATGGGTGAAATAGGTAAAGGGCATTAAGAGCACACTTATTATAATGAGCACTAAATAATGTATGGAATTATTGAATCACTATATTGTACACCTGAAATTAATATAACATTGTATGTTAATTATATTGAAATTAAAAAAAAGAAGAAAGCATGGTGATTGTGGAAAGAAGTAAGAGCAGAATGAGAAGAGGCCAAGATATGATAAATGTGCTTATATTCCTTTGTGAAATATTTAATGAGTGTCCAAGATTTAAAATTTTACCACTTAATTCATTTTTTTAAAAACTTATCCCTTATCCAGAAGTCAGCCTCCTAGTACATATTAATTTCAGATTTCCTGAGAAAAGGCAGTAAAGGAATTATAAATACACCAGCCCCTATTGCAATACATGGGATGGTAAAACATGTTCAATTTCTACATTATCCATAATGTGGTAATATTTTTGCATGTCTAATGTGTCGTCAGTCTTACAAGATGAGAATATTTTTCAACTTAAGGTTAGTTGTGATACCTGCAAACTAGGAACACAGGAACAGCCCGTTAAAAATGCCTTATGCAGTCCTTCATGGTTCTCATTTTGGAAGTGTAAACATGTACATTTATTTAAAAAGAAAATAAGGAACTCCCTCACAAATATGTCAAGTCATCTTAGATGAAGAAAGTTTTGTAAAGGGACATAGGGGAAAGAAGATTAATGTATGCTGAAACATACTGTCTCTTCCAAATGATATGATTTTCAAAAAAAGAAAGAAAAGCTAACATTTATTAAGTATTACGTATCTAGTGTTCTCTCCCTATTTTCCAAAAATCTGTTAAGCAACCTTCCCTCAGCTCTCTGACTGAGTCAAAACACCCAAAACTTCAAAACCCTCTCGTTCAGGGCTCTTATCGGTACCAAAAATTTGTATTTATTTGTATGATTAAAATTAATGTCTGTCCTATGGAACGCAGTTATGGATGTTCCTCAAAAAATTAAAAACACACCTATCATATGATTTAGTAATTCTACTCTGGGTATTTGCCTGAAGGAAATGAGACACTAACTGGAAAAGATTTCTGCACCCCTATGTTCATTGCAGCCTTATTTACAATAGCCAAGACCTAAGTGTCCACTGATGGATGAATGGATAAAGAAAATGTGGTACACGCACACACGTGCACACTCACACACAACGGAATATTAGTCAGTAGTAAAAAAGAAGGAAATCCCGTCATATACGACAACAAGAATAGACTTCACAGGCGTTTTGCTAAGTGAAATAAGTCAGACAGAGGAAGACAAACACAATATGATCTCACTTATATGTGGAATCTTAAAAAAGGAATGAAAACAAAAACACAATCTCACAGATAGAAAGAACAAATGGGTGGTTGCCAGAGGTGAGGGGGAGGGGTGGCAAGATGGGTGAAAGTGGTCGAAAGATACAGACTTCCATTTATAATAGAAATCAGTTCTGGGGGCGCCTGGGTGGCTCAGTCGTTAAGCATCTGCCTTCGGCTCAGGGCATGATCCCGATGTCCTGGGATCAAGCCCTGCATCAGGCTCCTCCTCTGGGAGCCTGCTTCTTCCTCTCCCACTCCCCCTGCTTGTGTTCCCTCTCTCGCTGGCTGTCTCTCTCTCTGTCAAATAAATAAATAAAGTCTTTAAAAAAAAATCAGTTCTGGGAATGTAACGTACAGCATGGTGACTATAAGTAATAATACTGTACCGAATATTTCAAAGTTGCTAGCAAGTAGATCTTAAAAGGTCTCATCACAAGAAAGAAAGAATTTGTAACTATGCATAGTGATAAATGTTAGCCAGCCTCAGTGTGGTGATCATTTTACAATATATACATATATCAAATCATTATGTTATACACCTGAAACTAGTATAGTATTATGTCAATTATATATCAATATTTTAAAATGAAGATAAAAAATAGACCATCTTTAGAATTTTTATTCTAATGTTTACTACCCAGCTTATGGGTCTTCCTGAATGCCTTTGAAAATATTATGAAGCTACAGACCCTCTCTTGGAAAAATACAAAACAAAAACAATAAAAATTCATGTCTGCTCCCCTCCCCCCACTCTACGGTGACAGGGATCA
This sequence comes from Ursus maritimus, assembly GCF_017311325.1. Classification (NCBI taxonomy): domain Eukaryota; kingdom Metazoa; phylum Chordata; class Mammalia; order Carnivora; family Ursidae; genus Ursus; species Ursus maritimus. The sequence goes on from NW_024423675.1 coordinate 57,898,273, forward strand.
TATTTGTTTTGTTTCACCATTAATCCCCATTATGGTGCCGGAAATGTAACAGGAGCTCAGGACATGTGCTTAATGACTGCTTGACGGACAGAAGAAAACAACAGTTACCTCTACCTTCCCATCCAATACATCTTTCCTTCTTCCATCTCTCATTCAACCACCTGACCTTTTGCGTCTCAGAGGAGTTAGAGACCATTCTTATATACTTCCTGCTTTTCTCGTCCTATCGGAGACCAGTCCCTACGCCATGTTTGGGAGCCAGCTCCTCCTGGTTCTTCAAGGAAAGCACATTTATCATACCTTCTCTCTCTTGTATCTTCAGAGAAACCCTTTTTACTTTCCTTCCTCTAAATGGGTAACAATGTTTAAACCCCACCTACCTCTAAAAAAATCCCTTCTGCTAAAGCCCTACTTAGTCACTCCTTGTTTTTTCAACCTTCAGGCAAGTTCTTAAGAGAAATTTCCTCTTAGTGCTCCAGTTCTCACCATGCACTTGGTTCTCAAAGCCCTGAAAGTGAACTTCAGACACAGCTGTATCAGGATACTCACATCAAAACTGGCAGGCACTTTTTTTTTTTTCTTAATTCAATGGGTATTTTTCAACCCTTTTTTACGGACCTCCCCAGCACAGGATGCTGTCTCAATATTTCCCTTCCCTTGGTTTTCAGGACTTCACTTCCTCCCAGTCTTCTTTCCACCTCCCTGTCATCTCTCCTCCGACCCCTGGCTCCCCCTTGTCTCCTTTCATCTCTTAAATATTGGCGCTCCCTGGGGCCCTGTTCATGTGCTTTCTTTCTCATACTATATTTTACTTAACTGTCACCAATGCCAATGGATACCAAATCCATATTTCAAGCCAGAATTTCAAGCTCCAGAGATATCCGTTAGATTGCCCACTGGCCATCCCCCCATTTCTAAGTACTAGTTTCCTAAATATGGAAAAAATGAGCTTACCATTTTTCCTAAAAAATATATTCTTCATCCTCATCTCAGTGAATGGCAGACCCCATCCACCCTGTCCCCAAATCTGATACCTAGTCATGTTCCCTATTTTCAAATTATCAATAAATTAATTTCTATATTAACTTCTAAATATACGAATAACTATTCAATACCTTATGAAAATTATATTTAAAGTACTTTTAAGTTATATTTTTGTTTCCTTTATGACAACAAATCAATGCCACACAGATGTCTTAGAGATTTTAAAGAATAGAGAATCTAAGAAATAGATAGATGGCATTTCAAACTAATGCTATATAAATTATGCCTCCAAAATGTTTTAAGAGGCTAGAAAAGTCTATTCTAGTGAATATTTGAAACATTTCCCTTTGTTATGTGTCTATACTATTGCATCAATTAAGCAAAGATATTTTGCCTTAAATCTAGTCCCTGTTAGACCCAATAATAAGGGTTTTCTGAATTAATATTTAAGTAAATACATTCCAAAATGATGTGTAACTGGCTGTATGCACATATAAAGGTGCTGAAAGTTTTAAGGAGCCAAAACTTCATCTTCTGTTCCTGTTTCTGACTCCCATCTACAGATGGTCACTGCCACGTCACCTTGACATTTCCTCTGACATTAAGAAGGAAGTTTACCCTGCTCTGTGGTTTATAATCATATCACTTACATTTGTGTTCTCTTTACAGTTAATCTGATTTCATTTTGTTCATAAAAATAAGTCCTTGGAGTATGAGCATCTTGTTTTGGAGATGTAGAAACTGAGCAGAGTCAAGGGAACCTGCTTAAGATGATGACAGCAGGAAAATTAAATCAGACATTAGGACCCTGTGCCCAACAGATCTCCCAAAAGAATGCAAAGCAGCCTGGAAAGATGAATGAGATGCCAGTGCATATGCGTTTGATCCCATCAGCAGAAATGAAGGCATATACAAATACACATATCGTACACATTACCGACTAAGATGCCAAGGACAAATCAATCAAAGGTCAAATCTATCTGCCTGGAAAAGATTTCCACATCTTCTCACTTTTTTAAACCTGTTCTTTCTCTCATGTTTCCCTCTCTAGTCCAGTATCCTAAGAATTCTTTGGCCTCTCCTAGCAGTGAAAGAAAACTCAGAAATGTATTGATTGTTCTGGTTCTCACTGAATTCTCGTACGCTGTTCAACGGTTGATCTCAAAACTTGACATGAGAAATACAACATTCTGAAAAGTTCTGTTTTGTAAAAGATAATATGAAATTAGATCAGGACCATGGAAGAAGTCCTTGAAAAGACCTTTTATCTCCAACATTTTCAGGGATAAGCTCTCATAGAAGTGGGTTCCTTTCCCTTCAGGACCCCATCTACTTTGTAGTTATGACTGCATATGACTATTTCATTACCCTCTGTCTCCACATCAGACTTAAAGCCTCAGGAGAACAGGTGGAGTGAATGTTTTTGCTTGCCCTTGTATCCTAAGTACTCAATAGTCTTGGTGTTCAGTAAATATTTATAGGACGCTTCTGTGGGACATGGGACAAATCATTCCTGTGTGTGACATTTCTATAGGGAAAGAGAGGGCCCATGAAAGGTGTAGAGATAAAGTACTAAGAGTGGGAGTCCTTAGACATCTGAAGAGCTTCAAAATACAGCAAAGCCAAGGGTTTTCTCTAATAACAGCTATTTTACTAACATGAATAAACTGAATTACAAATATATATCTTCTAACCATACAACTAGGAAACATTCTACTTGCCCACAAGATCAAGGGAAGGGAGAAGTATGAGGGAGTATAATAATGTGTTGGTGGATAATTACTATAAATTTCCCCATACATGAACCACCAATCTCAGAAACTAGAATACATTTAAATATTAATACAAAACCATATTGGGGTTATATCTGATATTTCAGGATGAACTGTGGATTTCATAATATGTCTACTCATAATTACAAGGAAGTTCTATAAAAAGTAACCATATGTGAATTATTTTTTTATTACCCTGGAGCTAAATATACCATCTTCCAATTAAGTATGTCAAATAAACAAATAAATGATGTTGCCACAGCTTAGAAACGTCATAATATAGAATTTCATTTAATAGATGCTTATGAGTTATACTAATGTAATATTACTAGAAAGATGAATAACATTTTATTTATTTAGCTATACCACATATATGTTTTAAAGATTTTAATATAGATTCATTCAATCAATTCTCAAAATAACCATATAATGTAAAAAAGGGTTACTAACTCTATTTGCCAGAAAAGGGTAGAGAAACACTTCTAAACTATTTTTATGAGGCTACCAAAACAAAGAAGGAAATTATGAGAAAAGAATATTATAAACAAATGTCTCACATGAACACAAACACAAAATGCCTTTAAAACATTTGCAATATATAAAAAAGCAAATACATTCCAGAATACTAGTTTGTTTTCACTTTTAAAAATCAGCCAATATAAGGGCTACTAGTTTGTTTTCACTTTTAAAAATCAGCCAATATAAGGGCGCCTGGTGGTATAGTTGGGTAAGCTTCTGACTCTTGGTTTCAGCTCAGGTCATGATCTCAGGGTTCTGAAATCAAACCCCGTGTTGGGCTCTGTCTGCACTCAGTGGGAAGTCTTCTTAGGACTCTCTCCCTCTCCCTCTGCTCCTTCCCCCCACACCACTCTCTCTATAAAATCAGTAAGTAAATCTTTAAAAAAAAAATCAATCAATATAATTCTGCACATTGACACAATGAAAGAGAAAAATCGTATGTCTTAGTAGATTCAGAAAAAGCATTTGAAAAAATTCAATACTCTTTCATAAAATTAAACAACTGTCAGCAAATTATGAATAGAGGAATTTCTTCAATATGAAAAATAACATGTCTAAAAAGCTACAGCTAATATCATACCTAATGGTGAAAGGCTGACCACTTACCAATTAAGGTCAAAAACACCACCAGGATATTCACCCTTATCATTTCTATTTAAAATTGTTCTGGTAGGTTTAGCCAGTGTAGTAATGCAGGAAGAATAAATAAAAAGTATAAAACTTTTTTAAAAAGGAATAAAACTCTCTTCATTGACAAATAACATGGTTATATACACAGAAAAATCCAAAGAAACCTACGAAACAGCTATTCCACAACTAATAATTGAATTAGCAAGGCCTCAGGAAACAAAGTCAACAGACAAAAACAACAGTATTTCTATATAATAGTAATGAATAAATGGAAACTATATTTAAAAAATAATACTCTTTATAATAGCATCAAAAAACAAAAAAAAATTATGGATAAATTTCACAAAAGACATCTAAAGCCTCTGTACTAAAATCCACAAAACATGGCTAAGAAAAATCAGAAGAGATCTACAATAAAGCTATGACAATTGAGAGAGCATGATATTGGTATGAGGAGATACAATTTGACAATGGGACAGAAGAGAGGGTTGAGAAATAAAGACACGCCCCTATCGTCAATTGATTTTCAACAAAAGCACCAGAGCAAATCAATGTAGAAAGAAAAGACATTTCGATAATACTCCTGGAACACGTGGATATCCTTATGAAAAAAAAAGAAGTTAACTTCAGTTCCTACTTCATAGACCTAAATATAAAAGTTAACACTACAAAGCTTCCCGATGAAAATATTAAAGAATATTTTCAAAAACTTGACGTACATGAAGATTTCTCTCTCAGGATGCAGAAAGTATAAAAGAGAAAATTAAATATTTCTTCTCACTAAAAGTGATATTAATAGGGGGGCCTGGGTGGCTCAGTCAGTTAAGCGTCTGACTCTTGGTTTCCGCTCAGGTTACGATCGATCGCAGGTTCATGAGATCCAGCCCCGCGTGGGGCTCTGTGCTCAATGCAGAGTTGACTTGAGACTCTCTCCCTCTTCCTCTGCCCCACCCCATGGCTCGCTCCCTTTCTCTCTGTAAAATAAATTAAATAAATAAATAAATAAATAAATAAATAAATAAATATGACATTAATAGAATAAGCAAACCACAGATGGAAGAAAATACTCACAAAGTGTATATCAAGCAAAGAACCCATATCCAGAATATATAAAGAATTCTTTTTTTTTTTTTTTAATATTTTATTTATCCATCTGACAGAGAGAGAGACAGCCAGCGAAAGTGGGAACACAAGCAGGGGGAGTGGGAGAGGAAGAAGCAGGCTCATAGCGGAGGAGCCTGATGTGGGGCTCGATCCCATAACGCCGGGATCATGCCCTGAGCCGAAGGCAGACGCTTAACCGCTGTGCCACCCAGGCGCCCCAGAGAATATGTAAAGAATTCTTCCAACCCAATAATAAAATGACAGCTAGACCAATTAATAATGGGCAAATGATTTGAACAGATACTTCACAAAAAATTTAAAACGGCCAAGAAGCACATGAAGTTAACGTAGCGAACTATTAGGAAAACACCAGGAACCTGCAATGAAATACTACAATAAAATGACAAAAGATAAAAAGATGTTAGCAAGATGGGAAACAACCAGAACTCTCAGACATTACTGATGAGCATGGAAAAAGCTACAACATTTTTTTTAAATGCTCGGCAATTTATTTTCTTTTCTTTTTTTTAAAGATTTTATTTATTTATTTGAGAGGCAGTGAGCACAAGCAGGGAGAGCAGCAGAGGGAGAAGGACAAGCAGGATCCCCACTGAGCAGGGAGCCCAAGGCAGAGCTTGATCCCAGGACCCCAGGATCATGACCTGAGCCAAAGGCAGATGCTTAACCGACTGAGCCACCCAGGCGCCCCAGCAATTTCTTAATAAGTTTAAATACAACATACCCTATGACCACCACTTCTACTCTTTAGTATTTACTCAAGAGAAAGGAAAACATACATCCACACAAAGACTTGTATATGAATATTCATAGTGCCTTTATTTATAATAGTCCCAAACTGGAAACAACCCAAATGTCCAAAAACAGGAAAAGAAGTAAACAAATTGTGACATATTTATATGATCCCATCAGCAGGAATAAACAGAAATGAAGGATTACTGATACATGCAACAGCATAAATTCTGCTGAACAAAAGAAGCCAAATCCGTGAGCACGTGCCAGGTGACCCCATTGATGTGAAGTTCTGGAACAGACAAAACTAATCTGTGGAGAACGAAATCAGAATGCTGGTTGTGGCTGGTGAGAGGAGAGAGGCAGGACTAGCTGTAATGTAGCAAGAGGGGAAATATTCTGTATCTTGGTAACAGTGAGAGTTACATGAATACGTGCATTTGTGAAAACTCAGAACTAAAACACTGATGAGCTGTGCATTTCACTATATGGAGACTATACTCCAATAAAATAATTTAAAGCACAGAAGCTAAGTAGGTGATATATTTTGATGACATGAAAATTAAACTTGGAAACAAATAAAGCAATGAAAGAGGGCAACTCCATTCCACTCTTCCCCTCTAGGAGCATATGCTCAGGGCTGTGGAGGAGACGGAAGGCACAAATCCGTTTTCATTTGCATCTGACAAGCATCACAGCGTGCTTCTAGCTTTATTTTTTTTTAATGTTTTTTTATTATGTTAGTCACCATACAGTACATCCCCGGTTTCCGATGTAAAGTTCGATGATTCATTAGTTACGTATAACTCCCAGTGCACCATGCAATACATGCCCTCCTCACTAGCTTTAAAGATACATATTTTCCAGGCAACATGCTCCTGCAGTCCATAGTCACCCCCCTCCCAATTGGCCCATAAACCAAAGCTATCCTCATCCTTCAAAACCTGCAGAAGATCTGGGGATCACTTCCAACCCTAGCTGTTAGTAGAACTATGTATTTTCTGTCTCCAGCAGGATACCTTCCAGGGAGACTGTCAAGGGTAAGACCGAATATATATGATTTTTACCTTCCATGCTGACTTCAGAACCGAATTAGGGTAAGCTATGATTTCACAGTAATTGTTCCTATGTAAGTTGATAAGTATTATACATAGATTCAAATGCATAACTGAATTCCTATCGGATGATTCTTAGTGCTCTGGTTATAATTAAATGTACTGATTGTACTTGAAGTACATTAAAATTCTCCCTAATCCTTTCTCTTCCCTCCCCCTACCAAAAATCATGAACTATTTATAAAACTTTCAGAGTCTCTTCATTTGGTTTTACTTATCTGAACTCATAAGCCATGCATGGTAAATTTCAGACCCATAATGTGTGGTTTCCTGCTTCCAAGATTACTCCGGAGCGGCTCGCATGCGGCTGTTACTCTAGTTAAATATTGACACATATTCACAGGCTGCACAGGCAGCTCATACTTGACATGATTCAACAGCATCTACATCTGTTTCTCATCACAACATGACTGGAAAATGTGCCCACTAAACAATTGTTTAATATAGTTGTCCAAAACATTGTTTCCACTCCCATCCTGAGACATTTCTATGTAAAGAAAACAAGATAAGATGGCCCCTCTCAGGCCCTGTTTCCTTCTCAATTCCCCTCTTCTGGCTACAGGATCCTCCCTTGCTAGCAATCATTACTTTCCAAGCCGAACCAAAATTTGGGTCATGTCTGATTTTCATCAGTGTGTGAAAAACACAAAATAAATGGAGATATGAAGGGAAAATAACCTATGTAAATAAAAAAGCCACCAAATGCAACAATAGGTGTTGGGTGTGGTACTCCAAGGTTAGCAAGACTGCATTTGAATCAAGTCCCTACTGATACAAAAATGCTTGAAGTCGGTTTCATGTTCCCAGAGCACACCTTCAAGCATGGTCTTTCCAAATACAAAACAAAATGAAGAAGGAGGAGGAGAAGAAGGTAAAGGAGGAGGAGGAAGAGAAGAAGAAGAGGAGGAGGAGGAGGAGGAAGAAGAAGGAGGAGAGGAAGAGGAAGAAGAAAAGAAAGTTCTTGGCTTTCTAGAGGTAATCATTTCTGAGTCCCCAAAATTTTAAATCACAACCCAAACATCTGTTCTAATTCTTCCCCTGTCTGTTTAACAAAGTAAATTGTATTTTAAATTCATATATTTTCCCAAAAATATAAAGCATAGTTACGTTATGAGAGTATTCTCCTCAGAACAGTAATTTAGAATAAATCGATCTTGTATGAACTTCATTCTGTTGTTTGGGGTTTTAATCCACAAACCAGTTTTCTCATTTCTACTCATATATTGTTATCAGAAGCAATAACAAGGTAAAATAAATAAAAAACTCCGGAGTGAATTATAAATCCTAGAAGCCGATCGTAGTTCGTATGTATCAAAGAAGCTAAAATAAAAGGAATGATTGTTTTCAACTATTTTGAGACTCATTTTTCCAATTTGTGTCTAATTCAAGACCTTCATTTTTTTTCCTTTTCTCTTCCCTGATTATATTTTGGCCACTTCACAGCTCATTACACTCTGGAAAGAAAGAGATTGGATAAAATAAAACGAGATGAAACTTGAATGAGTGCAATTGCCTCAGCAGCCCTGAGGAAAAGCTTTATTTTAAAGAAGCCTAGAAAACTTGGCTCTCATTACGCTTTTGGTGCATCTGAGAATTTAAATAATCTTCAAAAATTCCTCACACACCGATTAAAAAGCATAAGAATAGATTTTTAGACATACTTTGTAGATACTCTATTTTACAAAATAATATGAAAAGGTGCTCAAATCCAGCTCTCACACTCTATACTCCGAGAAATGCTTCCAGAATACTGTGTATTTTCTCAAACAAGATACATCTATACACACGTAGAGGGGCACACATACATAAGTGCTCATTTTGGTTTCCTGTTCTGATACTTCAAATACCTATGCTAGGTTTAGAAGAAGGTAAGTAATTACAATATGTGGGCAGAGACAACTTGCAAATGATGCAAAAATTTTTCATTCACGAGCTCTCATTACATAGTAGATAAACATTTCAGGAAAGGAGATAGTGTGTCCATTTAAATTTCCTTCTCAGCTGTTAGAGAGGTAAAACATAGTGAGCATCCAAAAAACCCAAAGAACCTTACAAAACTTTCAGAAGGCCGAGGAGGGAATAGTTCCCAACTCTTTTTGTGATGACAGCAGAACCTGGATACCAAAACCTGACAAGGATATTATGAAAAAACTGTAGACCAGCATCGTTCATGAACATAGATGTAAAAATTCGTAACAAAATTTTGGCAAACCGAATCCAGTAATATATAGAAAGGGCATTATATCATAACTATGGGGAGTTGATCTTAGATGGAACATTTGAAAGTCAATCAATATAAATCATCATATTACGAGAATAAAGAGAGAAAACCATAGGATCATTTCAATAAATGCAGAAAATGTATTTGCGAAATTCAAAACCCATTCGTGATTAAAAAAAAAAAAGACTTCTAAGCATGCAAGTTATAGAAGGGAACTCATCTCATAAAAGGCCATCTATGAAAAAAACTTACAGCTAACATCGTATTTGTGGTAAAATATTAAGTACTCCCCTATCATTAGGAACAAAGCAAAGGATGTCCCATCTCACTACTTCTATTTACCCTTGTCTGGGCAGTGATAGCTAGTGCAACAAGGTAAGAAGAAAAAAAATAAAAGACTGAAAGACTTAGAAAGGTAAAGACATAACTGCCTCCTAAAGAAAATCTTAAAGAAAATCAAAACATAGTTTAGAAAATCCTAAGGAATCCATGTAGCAAATCCGAACAAATCTTCTTTAAAAACAAAACAAAAACTCCTAGAAGTAATCATTGAATTTAGCATGGTTACAGGATAAAAGATTAATCTAAAAAATTCTATTATATTTCTATGTAGTAGCAAAAAATTGAGAAATAACATTTTAAAAACAATCCCCTTTACAATATCATCAGAGAATAATTAGGGATAATTTTAACAAAAGCATGTAAGACCTCTAAACTGAAAACTACTGTGAATTGCTGAGAGAAGATCTCAAGAAGATGTAAATAAGTAGAGACACTCTTGGTATTGCGCATTGCGTGGGTTTTGAAAAATCTGTAATGGCGTGTATCCACTAGAATAGTAACATACAGAATATTTTCATGGCCCTAAAAATCTTCTCCCTACCCCCAACCCATCAACCTCTGATTTTTCACCATCTCCATAGCTTTGCTTTTTCCAGAATGTCATACAGTTGAAATCATACAGTCAGTGGCCCTTTCAAATTGGCTTCCTTCACTTAGAAGATTCATTCAAGTTCCTCCATGTTTTTCCATGGCTTGATAGCTTGTTTCCGTTTAGCACTTCATCGTATTTCATCATCTGGATGTGCCAGTTTGTTTATCCATTCCTCCCTGAAGGAAATCTTGGTTACTTCCAAGTTTTGGCAACTGTGTTGCCAAACATCTATAAACATCTGTTGGGCAAGTTTTAAGTTTTCAGCTCCTTTGGGTAAATACCACGGAGTGCAATTGAAGAATAGTATGGTCAGGATAGATTTTGTTCTGTAAGAAACCACCAAACTGTCTTGCAAAATAGCTCTGCTCTTTTTCTATTCCATCATCAACCTATGGGAGTTCCTGTTGCCCTACTTCCGCACTGGCATTTGGTGCTGTCAGTCTTCTGGATTTAGGCCATTCTAATAGGTTGTTGTAATTCGCATTTCGCTACTAAGGTAAGATGTTGAGGATCTTTCATACCCTTATTTGTCTTCTGTAACTGGTGAGGTGTATGTGCAAATGTTTTGCCCATTTTTTAATCATGTCGTTCATTTTCTTTTTTGTTGAGTTTTAAGAATTCCTTGTATATTTTGGATAGCAGTCCTTTATCAGATATGCCTTTGCAAATGTTTTCCCAAATCTGCAGCTTGTCTTCTCATTCTCTGACAATGATATTTTAATGCAGCACATTTTAACACTAGCAGTGCCTTCAGTTCACCAACTCTGGCTAGGTACATATTGAAAAATAATTAAGATAAAAATAAAAAATTGTGTCAGAAACACAAAATAACAAAATGCACTAATATGTACTGTCATCCAAGCGTTAGCTGCTATTCATAAATCCACTTAAACTTTTAGAAAATTAACAAAATGAATTCTGTTGCTGTTGTTCTTCAGTGAGTCAGATTTTTCCGTGTGATGGTAGGCACCCCCAAGATCACGGAGTGAAGAGCAATAGAAAGATAACAAGGATAGAAATAGAATTATATTGTTGGATATTTTGCTCCCTGTGATCATCACTGTTAACAGTGTTTAAAAATTATGGAAACTTTTAAGTTTTCCTTTGTGGAAATGATTGTTTTATTTGTTGGGAGCAATGTGAGGGATCAGTTTTGAATAACACATGCTTGTTATTCCAACTTACAGAGCTAAAGTTGTTAAACTGAAAGAAATGAAAATTTCCAGTCTTTTTTAGATAAGGTCAAAAATGTCAAAATCTTGCCTATCAGGCATCTTTCGCTTTCTTCACTATCTACTTTTGTAAGTTTGGAATTTTCCTTAATAACAAAGTTAATTTTTTTTAATGAATGCTTAAATACATTAAAATTTAGCAATGTAGTTTAATCAACTGATGAGCCATGTGGAAAACATCTAATAAAGCTACCTTTCATCAAATTAAATTTGAGGCGAGTCAAAGATTTGAGTATATAAGATGAAATGATAAAACCATTAGAAGCAAGTTAGGAGAATTTATTTCCTTTTGGAGATGAGAAAGCTTTCCTAAGCAATACACAAAACCAAATTCCAAAAAGATTAGTGAATATGACTACATAAAAAATGGTTTTTTTCTGCACAGAAAAAAATACCATACAAAGTCAAAAGACAAATGATCAACTGGGAAAAATATTTCAACACATATGACAATGAGCTCATTTCCTTCGTATATAAAGACGTCTTACAAATCAGTTATAAAAGACCATTAAATCAATAGAAAGATTGACAAAGAACTTAGAGGCAGTTCATAGAAAAGAAACACAAATGATTTATAACATATGAAATCATCAAGAAATGAAAAATAAAATGTCAAAGTTATATTATTTTTCATTTGTTGGAAGCAATTCTTAAAATCTATGATCAACGTGTAGAACAATCTATATATTGTGTCTCTACCTGTTTAAAACCAACCATATATATAAATGTATATGTGCATATACACACACATAAATGTATGTATGCTTAGACATGCATATAACATTCTAGAAGAACATCATGCGAACTAGTTACCATGGTTTGTTCTATGGTGGGAGTCAGGAACCCCTGGATGAGGAGTAAACATAACTTTTCATCCTGTGCTCTTTCATAATGTTCAAATTTTTAAATAAATGTCTGCATCACTTTATCAATAAAGAATAACTAGTAAATAAAATTAACTATTTTATTTAACAAATATTTACTAAGCATCTGCTTTGTGCCAATCACACTCTTAAGCGCTGGGAATTCATATAGTGGACAACAAACGTGAATCTCTGTCATCAGAGCTCTAACATGCTCCTGGGGAGAGGATAATAAAAGTTTCTAGTGAATTCTGTTCGGTCTAGTAATTTTGACTGCAATGTTATGAATGTTTCTTTTGGATGTCCTTTTTTAAAATTTAAGTGAATATATTTAGTTTCATACAAAGTAGTTGCTATAGTTTCTTACTGACACAATTGTTGTAAATAATTTGGATGGGCTTTGCTAAGTTAGAAGAAGCAAGATGAGGTTCAACCTTCATGCCCCCATATGTATCCATATCATTCGAGAAATCTGTTCTCCTTGCAACAAAACATTGCTGATTTTCTGCCTTTGCTTTACGGTTTACCTATTGAGAGTTAAGAAGCTTCTCCTTCCCTTACCAGTTAATTCATTTTTTAGGATTTAAATCTAAACCATGTCCTGAAGATTCAGAACAAAAACAGTTCCAGAGTCACTTACTGTTCTCATTTCCGTTGCATCCCCATATCTTTTTCCCTAGGTATAGAACAATGGGGACAACGAAATGTGAAATTACAGCTGTTAAGACTGTTTCACTTGCAAAAAAAATACATATTTTGGTTAAAGGGTGGAGTAAGGTAAAGAACAGTATTTCTAAAGCATGGTTCATGAGCCCCAGGCTTGCTCAGTTCTGCCAAGAAGGTGTTCCTTGACCAATAAATTGGGGAAAGATGCTTATTAAATTTCCCTACAATTAGGGGCGCCTGAGTGGCTCAGTCAGTTAAGCCTCAAGATGGTTTTGGCTCAAGATCATGTACTCACGGGTGGTGGGATTGAGCCCTGCATTGAGCTCCTCACTGAAGGGGGAGTCTGCTTGAAAGATTCTCTCCCTCTGCCCCTCCCCTTACTCTCGCTCTCTCTTTCTCTCTCTCAAAATGGATAGATAAATCTTTAAAAAAAAAAAATCCCTACAATTAAAAATTTTCTCCACATTGGAGATTTACAACACACATCAGCATGTTAGGAGTGAGTTGGACAGTCAGGTAGTCAGGGCCGGGGTCCTCAACAAGAAGATATGGAGTCTGGACAGCTAAGATAAAACAGCACTGACATCCTGTTTTGCAGCTTAGACAGGACAGACCGCATTAGCATTCTGCTTTGCAGCCTTTCCAGGAGTGACTTCTGCAAAACATCCTAAAATAAGACAATTAACCACAAGACATTTGTCCCTATCACAGGCAAGGGGCAGTTAAGACATAAGCCCCCAGATGTCCACCCAAAAAGACCATCAGCACATAGACATTAACCTAATAGGTAGACAGATCCGTGCCCTAAGCCCTGATTGGCACGACTCAGCACACCCTGATTGCTTAAGATAGTTCCGCAAAAGAGCTCGTAAAAATCCCAAAACTTAGAAACTTCTGGGGCAGCCCTCTCGGGGCCCCCCTCCCTCTCCGGGAGCTTTGTGCTATTGCTCAATAAACCTCGCTCTCCTGCCCACCACTCTTCATTCGGTCCACCTCTTCATTCTTCAAAGCAGCGTGACCAAGAATCATGGGCACGAAAGGCAGAAAATTCCTGCAACAAGCTTATCAGTGGCCCGAAACAAAACCCTGCATGAAGAAGTTTGCCTAACTTTGGAGCCTCTCTTTCTTCCTCTCTTCTCTCTGCCACCAGTTAGCACTGCGACCTCACTTAAGACTCCCGTTCTCTCCAGCGTCAGGTCCTTCCGTCTCAAATCTAAGAGTTGATGCCGGATGGTATCTGAGGTTCCCTTTATCATGCTAGATTCTTGATTTCCCCCTAGAAAAATCAAGCCACCTAAGCCCTCGACGCTATTGAAAGATTCGAAACACAGCCAAGTACATAATAATCTGGTTAGGAAATTCCAAAATATGCTCTATGATTGGTGAACGTGATATGGAGCGATACTCAACCTAAAATACTGACTGGTTTATTATCAATACCAAGAAACAATATTTTAAATCTCTCTTCAAGACTACTAAGAATAAATCTCAGAAGACGACAGAAAGAAAGAATCTTCGATTCCAAACTGCACAAGAAGGTATTAGTATAGTTCTAATTTTTCTGAGAAACAGGAAAAAAGTTTAAAGTTGCCTTCTTGTGAAATGACTAAGAATAATATTTTTAACTATTCACATGAGCGACTTTGTCATGACTTCCTAGATCGGTCATGCAAAAAAGAAAATGAGGTATTTCTTACTGGATTCCCTACCCATTTGACTGCCAAACAGTCCCACATCAGCCTTCTGTTGTGGTCAAATGGCTGCAAAGCCTGAGGAAGCAAATGAGGAAAAGAACAGATTTCCAGACAACTCTATGCTAATTAAGAGATCTCCTGACATCAGGGGAATGTATAGTCTCAGCTCAAATCAGAACCAGTTTCAGTCTTGAATCTTTGTTTTCCTCTCAGCAACTCCAGAGTACTTTCTGGCCCCACTCTGGAATCCATGCTATTAAAATTTCTTATTAGCTCCTACCTCACCTGAAGCTTCCATCTGTACGAATTACAGCACAACATACCTGTGTCACAAGGAGCACGCTCTTGTTCCCCGGGCAAGAAGAAAATGAAAAGACTAAGTATGTGTGGGGTGGGAACCCCTGAGATTCCATATTGCCTACCAGAATAGGATACTTCCTCATAGGGATAATCTCCCCCAATACAACACATCAATGACCAAAAACAATAAATGCAGAATCCAATTCTTTTTAAGTATAGAACAAAAGAGATCCAATTCAAACCGCGCCCTCAAAACAAAAATAGGATGGGAAACAACCTTCCTTTTAACAGAATACCAACAGGACTTTTAAAAGTATAGTCTCTCTTTCAACTAGCACTCGGCCCAAGAAAGTTCTGGGTGGTTGCAACTCTAAAACCAATCCAAGAATTTTCTCTGACAGGGCCCTTCACAAGTATGTTCAGCCATGGAACCAGGCTTCCTATGTGCTGAGTACCTCTTGACTTTTATCACTACACATTGCTTCCAAGACTTCCAGGGGTGAAAACAGCCTTGCTTAGTCCTGAAATTTGACCCAGCATTTTCCAGTCTGTTAGCTAAAGGTGAACCTTAATAAAGGAACCTTTTATTTCCAGATGGGAAAGACACAGTTCCTATCAAGAATATTCTGCTACAAGTTCATTAATTCACATTTAGACAAATGCAACTAAAAATCAGGGAGAATGACATTTTCCTACTTCATACCCTGCAAGACATTTGGCCTATGGATAACTTTTTATGAAGCAAATGCAACTTCTGATGAAAGCCTATGAATGACAAGTACTTATCTGAGAGTCTAAGCTTAATAAATCAAGAAACCAAAATTGGTTGTTTTGTGTATGTATTTAAAATCTTTCAGGGGCACCTGGGTGGCTCAGTTGGTTAAGCTCTGACTCTTGATTTCAGCTCAGGTCATGCTTTCAGGGTTGTGAGATCTAGCCCTACGTGGATTCCTTGCTTAGCGGGGAGTCTGCTTGAGATTCTCTCTCCCTCACCCTCTGCTCTGTGGTAAGGGTGCATTACAGGATCAGGAAAAGCTGTCAGTAAAGATATGTGTGATTGGGATAGCCCCACAATCGCTTACAAAATCTAGATATCCAGCTGACCTTGAAGCAGGCCTTGCGGGGACCTTCGAGGGGATGGTGGTTAGGGAGATTTGAAAGAAACTTGATCTAACGGAAAAGCCAGCATTAACTTCTACCTGTGGAAACATAGGTCTGTATACTATCCAAGGACAGAAAAATCAGATGGGCTTCATTTCCTGATGGTCTTCAGAGTGTTACTGAAACTAAAGTCATGGGCTGCTTCCTCGTATAAGCCAATTCATCTCGATTTTTCCTCCATCACAGACTGCCCCTCAACCTGGACAGCTTGTCCATGCAAAGCCTTGACAGAAAATAGTTTTAGAAGAGAAGAAGGATGAAATAAAGTAAATCTACCATCTTCAAATGCGAGGAACAATACCTCGTTACCTAGAAAGACATTTTAAATGAGAAAAGGTGAAAGCACCTTAAAAAATAAATGATACAGCCTGTTCTGTTCAGCAGTGAATATTTAGAGGATCTGGATCAGGCATGTATCAGCTCGAGTCTGGACATGTGGGCCAGCTGGTTTGGCGATCTGAATTAGCGCTCACTCGGAAGAATCAGATTGGCTAATTCTCACATTGGTGTTAGTAACTCCTAACAACTTTAAGACCTTTCCCTTCCAGGAATATGTTCATTTTAACCCAGATTTAACGGTGAAGAGCATCTAGGACTAAGGAAATCCAGGCAGTGAACTGAGAGTTACTTCCAACAAGCTGTACACATTTGGGAAATCACAGAATCTCTTTGGACCTCAGTTCCCTATCCATAAGGTGGCAGTGTTGGAGTAAAAGGACTCTCAATTCCCTCCTAGCTCAAATAGGTTTAGCGTCTGATTCTATGCAGTAAGCATTAGCATCGGGCATCCGAGACAGGTGAGTACGGGGCCACACAACCCAGGCAGGTGTAAGACCAAGAACACGTGCCCAGTGGGATAACCCAGGCTGGGAGACATTGAGGGGCAGAAGATGATTAGACGTGAACTCAAACTTCGCTTTGATGATAAATCAGTAGAGACAACTTATGGATAAAGGCCAGGCAATAGAATTTCCCAAAGGGGGAAAAAACCTCCCTCCCCCTTGACTGTAAGAGACAGTCAACTAGAGCTCAAGACTCAGCTCAGCCATTCACTACCAGCATGGCCTGGACACACCACTGAACCATGCTGAACCTCAGTTTCCTCAATGGATGTGTTACTGTCTGCCCCACGGACAGACAGCACAAAGTCTTTGTATGGATAAAAGAAGATAAACACACACCCCCAGTAGATTGTAATGCAGCCACAGCTCAGAGCTTCCCTGTGAACAAGCATTTAGGATGTAGGAGGAGGTCTCCCTATGAAAGAATAGAACAAAAACAAAAGCAAACACAAAGCTAGAAAAACATTTTTTCTAGCAGCTTCCTACTTGCCCATCCTAAATACAGACACTGAAATACCAACATGTGACGCTTCTCAGATTTTCAATGGAAATGTCTGCATAATAAAAAGACAGCTTAACCTGAGTCTTTGGCAGACTTACTCAAAGCCCCAGGGGGTGTAAGACATTCAAGTAAACCAAAGAATCACAGAATCTCCCGTTACACCAAGGAGACCAGGCACAGGCTGACGAGTCAAGCAAAAGGCAGAGCTCAGAAGGGAGATTAACTAGCCCAAGTACCTGAGGAATAATGAAAAAGAAGCACAGAACCTGGGCCCAGGGGGAGGAAAAGATGCTTGGCCACAGCCGAGATTGCCTGGGGACTGCTGATTGGGGTGAACAGGTAGGGAAAAAGAAGAACGTTTGTCTGACTTGAATGACCAGTTGGCCAGGAAGAGAAGTATCAGACACCAGAACTCACTTGGCCCAGTGACAGGGACAAGCACATAGTATCGAGGTATAATACAGCATGATTGGAAAAACGTGCTGTTAACCCCTAGACAAGGGAAGAAGAGAACCTAATGGCTTTTTCAAAAATTATACCTCACCAAGTTCATTTGTTTTGACCAACTCTCCACACTTTCTCAGAAGAGCCTGAGGAGAACATCCGGAGAATGTCGGGTAATAATTCAGTTTTAAACATGACGAGAATGTCATTGCACATGCACACTGCTAGCGAGAGGAAACTGAGTGGGGAACCAGAGTTAGATCAAGACAGGAAAGATGGGTTTTCCAATCATTCTGTGAAACAACAGTTGAAAAGAATTGAGGTCAGGGAACTTCCCAAGAGAGAAACTCGAGACACAGCAAGACAGAGAACCAAGAAGTAAATCAGATCAGATGCTATCGTTGACAGACTTAGGGAGAAAGTTGAGGGAGAGTATAGGGCATTAGGGTAGAAGTGGTAGAAAATCCTGAGTCCTGAGACCTACAGAAGTGATAACTGGGGTATGTGATCCATCCCAAAAGATGTTGAATTCAGAAGGATGAGTAGAGAGAAGGGCCCCAGATTTGACCCAAGCAGAGACTTTGAGAGCAATGGTGTGAAACATGAGCCCGTGGGGCATAGACAGAGGCGCTCAATGCCCGAACTTGTCCAGTTTGAGAGAGGAAGCTCTTGCTAATTTGCTCCCAACACAAAGCACACAGGAGTAAGTACTGAATGCAAAGCAGAAATGACCATACCCCATGTCTAGACCCCTGCTGTTCGGAAGAACACCAAAACTTGAAAGCAAAGTCGCCTCAGAGGGAATCCCCAAGGCCTACTTGCTCTGCTCACTTACTCGGCTCTGATAAACGCTCTGGTGTCTCTCTCCTCATAGTAGCTTGCTGGCTTCCCGGCTCAGAATAGGTGGGGATCTGGCATTCCTCTCACGGCAACTGATTCGTACATAACTGTGGAATGTTCCCGAGTGTTCACACAATAAAACTAACTGGTGCTCTTGTGCCTAGCTCAACCCTTGCTTGACAATTCCCTCTTAAGTCCTCATTACCTACGCAAGAGCAGCTCTACTTGCTTAATCAAGTTGAAAATCCAGCTGCAGAAAATCTTGGTAGCTCCTGTTCCAGGGTAAAATCTAGTTCTAGCCGGAAAACTCTGGCCACATTGGACCAAGAGAGTTCAAGTTCAGATCCGTCTCTTTGACAGATGACTGCAACTAAATCTAACCAAGAAAAGGTGGTGTTAATTCAAATGCTATAAGGGAACTCAAAGGTAATCTTGTTCGTTCTCGTGCAGTGAAACACCTGGAAAATATTAGGTATTCCATAGGCATGTGGTGAATGTTGAATATGCAAAATGGGGCTCCGATCACATTACATGGGTAACATTCATACTCCGATCACATTACATGGGTAACATTCATACTCCGATCACATTACATGGGTAACATTCATACTCCGATCACATTACATGGGTAACATTCATACTCCGATCACATTACATGGGTAACATTCATACTCAGATCACATTACATGGGTAACATTCATACTCAGATCACATTACATGGATAACATTCATACTCAGATCACATTACATGGGTAACATTCATACTCACCAGTGAGGACAGTTATGTGCCTTTTCTTGTTTGTCGGGATGGCAAGAGAGTTTGAGGTTTATGGTCCAACAAGGAACACTCCGATCACATTACATGGGTAACATTCATACTCCGATCACATTACATGGGTAACATTCATACTCTGATCACATTACATGGGTAACATTCATACTCCGATCACATTACATGGGTAACATTCATACTCAGATCACATTACATGGATAACATTCATACTCAGATCACATTACATGGGTAACATTCATACTCACCAGTGAGGACAGTTATGTGCCTTTTCTTGTTTGTCGGGATGGCAAGAGAGTTTGAGGTTTATGGTCCAACAAGGAACCAGAAAATAAGGCTTTTAGCAAAATTTGCTTCATGCGTTCAACAGGTGGAAAGAGCAAGGTTGTTATAACTGACCTGCACTTTAAGTGAATTAATAAAATGCTCTTGTTGCAACTATTAATTTGCTAAAAGAGCAGAATCTTCAGACATGTTCAAGAAACACACGAGACTACATATGGCCATCAGACTACAAAAACTATTGCAAACTTCCCCAATACTATGCTATGGTCTGAGGTATCCGAACAGATGATCATAAACAAGTAGCCTAAAAAGGTATGGTTTTCATGTTGATAGCTCAATTTTTGAAAAGATTAAAGGTTTCCTCCTTAAAGCATGACTTAGTATAAATTCAGCCGAGTGAGCTGTGACACGGGGCACCAAATTACATTCTATAGGAATGAACAATGTTAAACTGAGGCTCCTGGGAAATATTTTGAGTCAGCCTCATTTCTCTCCTTTCTGAGCGATCTGTATTTTCCTATTTTAAACCAAGGTTCAGTATCAATATATACATTCGCCCATAAATGGTTAAACGTTCTATTTCTCTCTGATATTAGAGATCAGTGCATAAGACTCCTAAGGAAGAATTTCCCTTCACAATAGGAAAGAAAGAACCGCCCTGCTCAAATCTGAAATAGAATTTCACACATTTCTGTCAAGCATTTTGAAAGAGATTAAATAAAATGAATAACAAGTCAAAAGAAAATTGAATATAGGTCAATTAAAAGGGGAAGCAAAACAACAACAACAACAACCGGGGGCACCGGGGTGGCTCAGTCAGTTAAGCCTCCCACTCTTGGTTTCAGCTCAGGCCATGATCAAG
>NW_024423675.1:57918790-58103552 GCF_017311325.1 Ursus maritimus
CCCCCGTCGGGCTCTGGGCTCAACGCAGAGTCTGATGGAAATTCTCTCTCCCTCTCCCTCTGCCCCTCTCTGGCCACACATGCTCTCTCTCTCACTCTCCCTCTCTCTCAAATAAATAAATAAATAAAATCTTTAAAAAAATAAAAGGGGAATCAAAAATATGTGTTTAGTTTTGTGCAGATTAAATGACTAGGCTCATACAATGATGTTTTCCTGCTAAAAGAATGTTGTTCTGCTAGAGGTAATTATGGTAATAAGAATTAGGGTAATTTAAACTCTATTGAAAAGGGGATTTAACAGATTCTTATGTTGTAGAGAAACCCAAGAATGTGCTTGAAATCCTGGCTACTTATGTTGTCATTAAAATAGCTAGGCAGCTACCAAATTAATTTTATGTATCGAAGGACTCAACAATTTTAGATTAAACCATTTTAGATTCATTAATGACCTGATGGCTCATTAATTGGAGAATTTCCATTTGCTATATGCTTAAAGTTGTAGATTTTATGTTTGGACCAAAGTATCATCACATTGCATTATTTTCCAAGTCAGAATATTTAACCTTTTCTTCCAATATACAACTTGAGGAAGTAAATACCCTCCCAAGTTGACACAAATGCTCCATATCTAGCAAATTACCACATGGGTACAATCATCTGGAGTCCCTTGCTAGATTCAATTTATGAAAAGATGCCTTTTATAGATTTCACAATAGCCTGATTTTCATTTCGTAAATGTGTTTCGTTGTTTAGTGTCTTTATTCATTCCCACTCAATGAGGAAGTGACTCCACTGTTTGAGGCCCAATGCCACAGGTTAAAGTCAGAGAAATGAGTCATGCTGGATTTGGTCCCTAGAAGTGCTTGCCAGCAATGCAGATGAGTTTATCACTAGCACTTAAAATGACGTTTATTCTTTCCCCTTGTTTGTTTCTGGGGCTGTGTAACAAAATACTGCAAACTGAGTGGCTCAAAACAACAGGAATTTATGCTCTCACAGTTCTGGAGGCCAGAAGTTGGAAATCAAGATGGTGGCAGGGCCATGCTCCCTCTGAAACCATAGGGGGTAATCCTTCCTTGCCTTTCCCTAGACTTCTGGGGCCGGTTGGCAGTTCTTTGGCCATCGTTGGCTGGCAGCTCTGTCGCACCCATCTCTGTCTTTATCATCACGTGCTGTCTGTGTGTCTGTCTTTACAGGGCTGCGTTCTTATAAGGACACCAGTCGTACTGGATTAAGGGCCCAATCCATTATGACCTCACCTTAATTCAACTAATGACATCCACAACTACTTTATTTTCAAATAAGGTCACATTCTGAAGTACTGGGGATTGGGACTTCAGCATATCTTTTTGGGGGAGGGAGGCACAATTCAGCCCATACTAATACCCCCTTACTAGCTTTAATCTTCTTCTGCCAGAAAGTTCTTGTATGCGAAGGAGTCTCCACATGGTAAGAAACTGGAATCATAGCAAAGACAGAAGGCCCCATTGGTTTATAACGTTTTTACTTTCTTCCACATCAGAAAGCATACTGGTTAGGAATTTTTATCTTTGCTTTTATAGATGAGAAGACTTATGTGTGGAGACGTTAAATGCCTTGCTTGGTATCACCCAACTGTCATATGTCACGGGCAGCCTGGGTCTCCTGACCCCTGGACCTATGCTGATCCCGCTAACACACAGAGCCTAATAGAAAGCCCCATCAATATGGGTCCACTGACACTCAAAATGCAAATTGGATGTTTTCAGATTAGATAAGGTATTGTTATAAATGGGCCGCAAGGAGGCTTTTTGCTGTGATGAAACTGTCAGTGTGCTCTGACTGGGGCTGCGGACTATGCAAGGACGGTCCTGAGAGCCATGAATGCCACTGTCCCCCAGACCCCTCCCTTCCCCTCTGGTTGAGTGGTGTCCCTGCATAATAGCACCGGACCGCCTAGAAAGTAGGCTACGGTGACACCCATATGTGCCATCCTGTAGGGCAGGGGAAGTGCCCTGAAGAAAAAAGAGAAAGTCCTTTTCACTACCTCCTCAGGCAGGAAAGGGAAAGGAATTTCACTTAAAGCGATTTCAAAGTAGGCAATGAATCCGCTCAGACCCACCCTTTGCTTCCCAAGTCTTGGCCTCAAACCACCAGCTGATGTAAGAGAATCCCTAATGTGAATGAAAACAGCATAGGGCCCTGTGGCACAGTGGCCAGGCCCCAGGGGAGACACACAAAGATCTGGGTTTGAAGCCCCTCTCTGCCCCTGCCTCGTGTGGGGGTTTAGACAGGATACGTTTCCTCTCTGGGCTTCCGGCTCATGGAGACGACAACTCCCGTTTCCTGGGATTGTTTTGAGAAGTGACTGAAATTGTTCAGGTACTAGTGAAAGTGCTGCTTACGGTGCCTGGAACATAGCAAGTGTTCAGGAACATCGTCGCTCTTTATTCAGTGCCCCACACACGCAATATCTCGAAAATGCTATGGACTCTCTATTCAAAAGTCTATCCCGCTATTTCTAGTTCAAGTCATATCCCACGCTGGGCTATCTGGGCAGGAGGTTTCTTGTCTGTTAGATTAATTCTTTTGTTTCTAACCTTAACTCACTCTCACTAATGTATTCAGATATTTTTGCAAGAGCTTATCCACATTCTAGTAATTTGGGGGTGAGTTGAAAAACTTCAACGGTCACTTAGTTTGGGAGGCCTGTCTTTTGTTCGCACTTGGTCATCATTTGCCTCTTTGGCAAATCTCTCACCCGATCATTTCTGAGACAAAGGAGAGTTGCTCAACACACCTACGAATCCAAGTATTCGATTCCGGGTTAGCCTCCAATCAGGGACTCCTCGCTAGTGACAGGCTGCCCCTGGCACTGTGAGATGGGGTAGCCAAGAGCTTAACAACAAGAATTACTTCTTGACTTCACAAAAATGTTTTTCTCTCCCTGTGTATGCCAAGATGTTATAAAGATAAGTCAACATGCCCTTAAAAAGTAATTAGTCTTATGCTGGCAAGTCCAAATGTAATTTAGAACTATTAACTATGGAATTGACTATTGAACTTGCTAGAAAGTCATCCAATATAGGTTTAGAAGCCGTTATAAATCATCCAGAGAAAATAACCCATTTTTTAAAGTGATTCTAGGCACGAATTAGACCAGTCAGCCCCAGTTGGGTTCTTATTTATTTTCACACTAGAGCTATCACATGATTCCATACCCATCTTAATCTCAAAAGGAATCCCCAAACATTAAATAACATAAACTGTGTCATTTCTTAGATTGCCATGAACCACCAACATTAGCATACTACCACTAAGAAGCTGCTTTTGTTTTATTTTTGGTGGAAGATTAAAAGAGAGTTAAATGTTTGTTCATTTATTTTAATTCAACATTTATTTTGTATTCAAATTATTAAGGCAGCCCAGATATGCTCCACTAATGGAAAACTTGAGGGAAAAAAGATAGGAAAGTACAAAGACAAATATAACTATCAGCTATAAATCCACTAATCATGTAGTAACATTTTAGCATATTTACCTCAATCTGGCTTCTCTACAATATTTTTACATAGTTGAAATAGTTGTGCGTCTGCTCTCTTTACTTAGCATTCATAAATGACAATATTTCCTCAAACATCCTTGGGTTGGTGTTATTCCTTTATACAGATCTGCTGCTGTCTGCTTAACCATCCTGATAACTAAGCATAACATTTATTCCTTTTTTTTAATTTTTTTTATTATATTATGTTAGTCACCATACAGTACATCCCTGGTTTTTAATGTAAAGTTCGATGATTCATTAGTTGCGTATAACACCCAGTGCACCATGCAATACGTGCCTTTTATTCTTAATACATAATTCTTTAAAAGAATCATGCTTATTTATGTAATTTAGAAACTACTGAAAAGCATAAAGAAGAAAATATAAATTGGTAGTTAAATTTGTAGAGGTGGCTGTGATGATTTGAAAGCTGAAGAAAAAACACTGATAATGGCCATTTAGTGAAGACCCATGAAGTAGCAGACTGTGGGCAGATTTGTGACCTTCACACACAACCCCAAAAACTCAGACTGTTCTAATCACCACTTTTACAGGTCCAGAGCTCGTAGATTTTGAAAAGATGGGTCTGACCCCATGTTTATGTTTTCTCCTGGCTACATCATATTGCTCTCCCAGAATCACCTCCAGTCCACCGCCATGTCTACTGTCACACTGCCACCGTCACCACCATCACCTCCACCACCACCTCCATCATCACCTCCACCATCACCGCCATCATCACCTGCACCAGCTCCATCATCACCTCCACCACCTCCACCACCAGCTCCATCATCACCACCACCACCTCCACCACCAGCTCCACCACCACCTCCACCACCTCCACCACTAGCTCCATCACCACCTGCACCACCGCCATGACCACCTCCACCACCTCCACCACCAGCTCCAAACCCCCATCACCACCAGATCGCCACCCTTAGGGCTTCTTATCCCCATCACCACTTCTTTCCATTTCATTTCTAGATGCCCTTTCTTCTCTTCTCACCCTTATATTTTCCTCTCTTGCTTCACTTTAACCTCCAACAAGCATTTTCTTAAGTGTCAGAGTAACAGAGAGAAAGCAAAGGCTACCCACCACCCTTGCTTTAGAAACAATCCCCATCATGTATCCATTCGACAAAAGCTGACGGAGAGCATCCTATGTGGCAGACATGGTTTTGAGCACTCAGGGTATAAGAACTCCCCCATTTGCGGTGTTTCTTCAACACCAAGAGCTCATTGTTGAGGACTGTCTTCATGTTCACATACTGTTTGCCATGTGAAACACGCTTGCAAATTGTCAGCCTGTGTTGGCGTTACCAGTTCCCATAGCCGAGCCTCCATGCTGGATGGAAAGCAGAAGTGAGCTGTTCAAGAAGGATACCCCGCGTCAAAAGGAAAGTCTCAGGCAATCGTCATGAAGTAATTTCTTATCTCGTATTGCCACAGAAAACTACCACAGGAAAGAACTTCCTATTTCCAGACTCGGCTGATGTGCGTTTGCTTAATGCAGCTTGCCTGCAAGCGTTTACAGACACACCCTCCCCCGAAAAGACTCTTGATGTAGACAGCAAGGAAAGGAAGAAGATTAGAATATCGATTAAAGAATGAGGACCTCAACAAATACATACACTGAAGTCCCTTTCCTCCTCACTTGCATGAAAGAAACCGTATTCTTTCTGTTCCTATTTTCTATGTAAAATAATTAGGGGGAGAGGAGTCAGATTCTGTGTATGACTGTGCACGACCTAGGACAGGAGTAGGAACACATGGGCCCCTGCAGAAAAGTAAAACCCACTACCGCAGTCAGAGATGCCCTGCTGGGTGGTAACTCAGACTCCCACAACTCCAGTTCTCTCCCGTCCAAAGAAAACCAAATGCCCCAGGTGCACGTGGTAAAAACCTCGGGACCAATGTTACCTACGTTCTCATTTATATACAGGTGTGATTTCAAGCCTGTGACTTTTCCCGAAGAGTAAAATCCCCTCCAGCTGCCTGCCTCCAAAGGGGGTCCTCCACAAAGAGCACAGCTTCTCAAATGGGCGGCCACACAGAGTTTCCCCTGCAAACTCCTCAGGACCCAAACAAATGTTTAAGTGTGCTTTTCTAAACCAAATGCATGGTCCACAGTCCAAGCAACTGTCAATACAACATCCATTCAAGAAAGAGAAAAGCAGACTGAGTATACAACCATCCTCTCAGGGAATGAGAGAGTAATTTTGACACTGGACTTCCCAGCGGCAGGCTCATGAAGAGCTGAGCAAACATTGTATCATCTCCCAAGAGTCACATTTTAAAACTCATCGCCATGCTGAAAGAGAGAGCGCCAGGGTTTCGATTGCTTTGCCACCTTGATAAGCCAAGCAATGACGTCTGATACATCAGCCAAGGAGTGATTTTACTTACATGCAAGAAAAAGAGAGTAAATCCAAGAGCTGGCTGGTTATCCCTGAGTTCAGGAAACTCATAATCCACTGAGGCAAAGGCTGGGATTCCACCCCTCACAGCCAACAGCTCTGGAGGCTCGGTCTACACAGGACTACAAATTAGAAGCTGAGCAGAGACTGAGGCTCTTTCGAAAGAAGAGGAAGTGTCATCTCTACTTCCTCAATTTTCTGGTTCTTCCCTCTTATTGTTATTGATCCCTTCCTCGATTCCCAAATCCAAGGCACTGGGCACGCAAAGCGCGCATGTCTCGTCTGTCCAACTTCACGTAACCCTAAACACCACCCAGTGTCTTCGTTTCCAGGACACAGGCCCAAACATTACCTGGTTTTGCTTTCCTGTTTTGGAGGCAAAGACGTTTATGCACAGCCACGGAGGGTGGGAACGTTCGCAGAGCTGTTCTCGTGTGTTCGGTGGAGATGCCATTTGTTCATCACCCACATCGTTTAGGCTCAATCTTATTTCAAATTTCTCTTCTTTCCCTTCTCCTAATAGTTCATAATGCTCTTCTCAATACGGGAGGAAAGCATTTTTGGGTAAAAATGAGTCTTAGCTTGCCACTGTTTTGCAGCACAAATCATAAATTCTCTAATAGCAGAACTTGTCTTTCCCCCACCAGGCAAGAAAATGACAGGCTGTGAGTCAAAGATACTTAAACTCCTCACCAATAAATTCCTGACCTCCCACGGCTCCTTTCCAACAGCAGCATCTTGTTTCTTGGGAAGAGTACAATCTCTTTCTATTTATACTCTGCTTTCAATGAAAAGGAAACAAACCATTAGAATGGAGCTCGTGACCAGTGCAATTTTCCAGAATGTGGGAGCTGCATCGTTAACATGGTTATCGGCTATCTGATTGTGTTGACACTTAGAGGCTGAAAATGACCAACACCTCAAAGCTTCTGTAGGTCAGAAGTCTGGGCCAGCTTAACCGGGTTCTCCTCCTAAGGGTCTCCCACAAGCTATATACTCAAGGGGTCTATCAAGGCTTCAGGCACCTTAAGACTCGACAGGAGAGGGAAACTTCCAAGCTCACTCCTGCAGTTGTTGGTAGGATTCAGCTTCTCACAACTCCAAGACTGAGGGCCTCAGTTCATGCTGGCTGATGACCAAGGCCACCCTCGGTAGTTTGCCGCATGGACTTCTCTGCAGGGAAGCTCACGACATGGCAGCTGGCCTCACCAGAGTGAAAAAGCAAGAGTGAAAGGAATGAGAGAGGGAAGTTCTCATTCTTGGTTAAAATCCTATGTGTGGCCCTTTGGGCCTGATCATAGGCACTTACAAAGGCTGTCACCAGCTGGCCTCATGGGGAAAGCTGGTCTCCCCACACCGCACTCGGTGACAGCGAGCACACTGCAGTCTCTGAGGGGAGTTGCAGTGAAAGTCTCGGGGGTCCCCTTGCCCCTCATGCTCTTTTGCATATTTACATTCTCAGCCCCAGGTGTCTGATGTGAGAAACAAAGGCAAAAGAAAAATTAAATTTCCTTACTACCCACAGCCCATTGACAAGTCCTTGAAATAGGCAGAGTGACCTTCCTCTAGGAATTCAGCTTCCTCCATGTTAATACCTTGCTAAGAGCAACAGGTAAGCTTAGCCCAACCCCCAGGATCCTATAAGTCTACCTCAACATGTAAAAATTCATTGGAAACTTCCTTTATCTCTACCCCCAAGATACATGTTGGCAATCATCCCCCAAACATATGACCCACCAATATACATCTGAAGGGTCTCATGACTCAGGTTTCATTAGACAGTCATAAATGACCTTTCCCCAACAATAGCTAGCCCCCTCAAGGTCCTGGAAACCTTGCTTCCAAAATTCCTTAGAGACTTATGCTATCCGTAACCCCCTCCCAACTTGAAAGTGTATAATGGGCCACCCCTCATGACCCCGGGGCAGCTCTTACTGCCCACGCGTCCAGTCCCCGTACTTTAATAAAATCACCTTTTTTACACCAAAGACATCTCCAGAATTCTTTCTCAGCTGTCGGCTTCAAAAGCTAACATCTTTCTTACACCCGTGTCCATTCCAAGTTCTCTTCATGTGAGACCTTGGGCCAAGGTCTTCTTCAGATGATTCCACTGAGGCCCCTTTATGCGGGAAGGAGGGGAAGCTTTGAAGATACCTCTCCTACTACTCAGTCCCCTATTCAGGGGGAATTTCCACCACCCCCTCCACACCCACAAACCCACTAGAGTCCATAACGCTGGAGCCTTTTTGGGGGGCTCCCTCAACAATCGAGACTACCCCTCACACCTGTGCTTATCCACCCGACTCCACAGGTGCGCCATTCCACGGAGGAAGATGGAACGGGGAGAGTTGGTTCTTCCTCCAGCTTTAGACTCTTGCTTCTGCCCTCGCGGTGATGAAAGCCTTAACGCTTTCAGTTGTGGCCGGTCGTTTCAATCAGCCTCTCATCACCTCCACCTTACCCAGCTCCACTGAGCTCCTGTCAGGAAGAGAGTGTGAGAAAGACAGAAGTCACAATTTTTGTAACCTATTCTCAGAAGTAATATCCCATCGCTTTTGCCACGTTGTGCTTGTAAGAAGAGGAGAGGGTCACACAGTGTGAACTTCCGGGGCAGGGATCCCAGGAGGCCATCTTGCAGGTTCAGGTACAGTATATAAAACTTTACCCAAATTCAAGTTGCCCCTGTCCAGCCAAATGTTAACAAAAGGGAAAACTCTTCTAAAGATAAAATCATAAATACAGTCACACCGCTACAAGACAATCTGAGACTTGCATCCAGGCATTCTAATATCCTGCAGCCCACTGTGTTCATTACCAAGATCAGATTGCCCAGATCTGAAAACCCCATGACCCTAATCATTCAATCCCCAAGAAACGGACAAATTAACATAGAAGCAAACCCTGTAATAAACTACAAAACTAGTCTAGAGTCTGCAATTTCAATCAAAAGAGTAACTTTTCACCTAACCACAAGCATGAGAAGCCTCCGAGCAAACCCAGCGATTTCTCAGCGGGCTTATATAGTCTCCTTAAGCATCCATCTCGATGAGATCAGAACTCCTCGACACCTGGCTTCTCTCCTCTTGACACTCAATGAATCTTCTCCCTCCTAAGAATGACCAGGCAGGGCTTCTTTGCTGGCTACAGCCTCCCCAACCCCCCATGGTACAAAAACATACCACTCCTTCCATCTTCCTTTGTAAGCATTTAGAAGGGTTATTTCCTGGCCTGCAAGCACTGGGGGCAAGGAGAAAAGGGTCATTCTGGGTAGAGAAGTAAATAATCCAATTAACCTTAGATCTTCCTCATTTGATGATGTGCGGATAACAGCTGACATTCCAGACGGAAGCCAGTGGCACTTGATTTGCAGTTTAACTGGCAAAAGATGAAGGCAACATATTCAAAAGCCAAGTGGAGATCCTCTGTGTGTCCCATTTTGTGTCTCTCCTTCTACAGAAGTTTTTGTTTTCACAGATTCAACATAGCCTACATCCCAACATACCTCATGCCTCACAAACCAACTGTCAGTTAAAAACCATGTTAAAAATGAATCATGCTGGGACGCCTGGGTGGCTCAGTCGGTTCAGTGTCTGCCGTCGGCTCAGGTCAGGATCCCAGGGTCCTGGGATCGAGCCCCGCATCGGGCTCCTTGTTCAGCAGGGAGTCTGCTTCTCCCTCTCCCTCTGCCTGCCACTCTGCCTACTTGTGCTCTCTCTCTCTGTCAAATAAATAAACAAAATCTTAAATAAATAAATAAATAAATAAATAAATAAATGAAGCTGTTGGAGGAGCAGAGAAATCGAGGGCATATAATAAAGTTACTATTTGGTGAGAACGATTGCCTTAGGGGAATAGAAAATAGTTTGAAAAACAACTTCAGTCTCCGGTTGCAGACTTCCTCTCCTTTCTCTTTATATCCCTTTCATCAGGAGACAAAAATGAAATTGAATCTGTGGAAGAGTGAAAGGATGACAAGAAGATGTTGTAATTCTGACCAGGAATAAAATGAAAGTTCTCTCAGTGGTGTCTTGTTTGCATGAACCTCCGTTTCTGGGAAAAGGGGAATCTGCTCCCTGCACGGACTTGTCCCTGCAGGTCTCTGTTGTGGGTGGCAGCCGAAAGCACCAGACGGGATGAAAAGGACTTAGTGACATCAGGAGCAGGAACTTGCCTCTCATCAGGTTTTTCGATGCCATCATCGAAGATATCCCCCAAAGGGCACGGCATTCACAATTATGGGGCTGGGATTGGAGCCACTTAAATTCCACGAGCACGGATCACCTGATTGATAGAAATGGAATAATCCTCAAGGTGGCTGGACTTTCAGTTCAAGACAAATTGATCACAGATTCTTCTTGCCCTTTTCCCTCCCTCCCCAGACTCCCTTAAAATGATAGGAAAAGCGTAAAAAGTATATGAGCCCAAAATAACAGAAGTAAAATTGGAAGAAGAGCATTAGAGCTTGAGAGATTTCAACAGACCTCTGGAAGATGGAGTGACAGAGGGGGGCTATGAACTGTAGGAGGGCAGGAAACCAGAGCGTCCCATCAGTAAGGCTCCACACGGTGGTAGAGAAACTGGCCATCTGTGCGGCGGAATCCCTGAGAGGATCAGGACTCGAAAATTCAAGACAAGTCTGAAAATCTAAATAAGCGATGGGGCGGGGCGCTCGGTGGCTCAGTCCGTTAAGTGTCTGCCTTCGGCTCAGGTCATGATCCCAGGGTCCTGGGATGGAGCCTTGCATGGGGCTCCCTGCTCAGCGGAGAGCCTGCTGCTCCCTCTGGCTCTGCCCCTCCACCCCCATTCCCACCCCCGCTAGCTTGTGAGGCACTCTCTCAAATAAATAAATATTTATAAATAAGCAAATGAATGAATGAATGAATGAATGAATGGTGGGGCTGGAAAAAAGGAAGATTGATCCAAAGTGTATAAGAACTTAGCCCCACCCCGGCCCACAGTCCCCATTCAGGCATCTCCATCGGCCCTCCCTTTACACAGCAAGAACGCACCAGCCTGTGGACAGCCATTTCCCCCCACCCCAAGCAATACTGTGCAGGATTTCTCTCTAAAACTAGTGAAATTTTGCAAAAAAATACAAACAAGGTATGTGGCTATGGGAACTCCAGAGAGAAAACTCCACATTCTGGTTCATTCTGGTTACTAGAGCATCACTCAGCATGTGCTGGGGCATAACATCACCTCTCCGTTTGGCAACCATGAAATGCTGTGAAAGAGTGGGGGGAGAGGCCTTCTAATGGGCCTCCCTACAGAGCTTCATGAAGATATTGCATCCATAAAGAATGAACAGGGTGCTAAGTAAAATAAGTAACCTGAGAACAAGAAAGAACTTTTGGTTATTGTAAATGTGATGGCCAAATAAGGATTATCATGGAAGGGTCAGGGCATAAATTCAAGTTAAGTCTTTCAGGAAATAGTATTCAATGATCTCATGAAAGCAAGAACATAAAAGAGTTCCCTTAACAGAAGTCCATGAGTATTTGGATTAAAAGTTCTCACTGAATGCTCAGGGTGAAGAATTTCAAGGTATTGTAAAAGTCCCACATTCCAAAGACAAAGAGAAAATATGAAGATCTCCTCAATAGAGAAAACAAGTCACTTCTACAGACACAAGGAACTGAAGGGTTCCAGATCCCTTCTAAGTAGCACTGAGAGTTAGAAGGCAAGTGAGCAAAGTTCTGCAGGGTCTCAATGTCACCCCAGAATTCTGCAGTCACTCACCACCACAGATTCTGGAGCACCATTCTGGGCCTGGGGGTACAGCAGGCATGAGCAATAAGGAAAAGTCTGCCCTGCGCCAATTAGGATGGGGGCTCTCTCAGCAAGATAAGTGACGCATCATGTGTTCAATAGTGGTAAGTGCTAAGGAGGGAAAAAAAAAAAAGCAAGATAGCAAATAGAGGTCAAGGGAAGAAATTAGGCTAAAAATTAGATGAGGTAGCCAGGGAAGGACTGACAGAGAAGACGAGCTCTGAGAAATGGTCTGAAGGAAATGAGTGAGCCAGCTGATATCTGAGGAAAGAGCATGACAGGGAGAGGGAACAGCAAGTGCAAATATCCTGGGGCCTCCAGAGCCTCACTGTGCACTAGAGGAAGAGCGAGGAGGTAGATCTGGCTGGAACCAAGGAGAAGGGGTCAGAAAGGTAAAAGAAGCCAGGTCACCATAGTTATGGTAGGTCGCATGGGGTCATAGTATTTGGGTTTTTGACTCTAACCAACTAAACCAGAAGTCAGCAAACTTTTTCTGAAAAGGGCCAGAGAGTAAATATTTAAATAGTAAATAGTCACAAACCAGCTCTCTGACTCTGCAGTTATAGCATGAAAGCCTCCATAGATAACATGCACGTGAAGGGACACAGTATGTTCCAATACAATTTTATCTACGATCGTTAGGATTTGAATTGTTTATCATTTTCTTGTGTCCCAGAATATTCTTCTGCCTTTGATTTTTTTCCTCAGCCATTTAAAAATGTAAAAAGATGATCCTATAACTTAGGAGCTGTGCAAAGCACAGGCAGCAAGCCAGATCTGGCTCACGGCAATAGCTGGCTGAGCCTGAACTAAACGGTCAATTCAGAATGAAAGCAGAGGGGCGCCTGGGGGACTCAGTCGGTTAAGCATCTGCCTTCAGCTCAGGTCATGATCTCAGGGTCCTGGGATAGAGCCCATGTCGGGCTCCCTGCTCAGCGGGGAGTCTGTTTCTTTCTCTCCCTCTGCTCCTCCCCTCTGCTCATGCTCGCTCTCTCTCTCTCTCTCAAATAAATAAAATCTTTAAAAAAGAAAGAAATCCCAAGGAGTGCAAACAGGAGAGCTAAGGGGGAAGCCTGCGGTCAGCAGACAGGGTCACAGCCGCCCTACAGCCGTTACAGGAGCTGCTCTTCTCTTAGCTGCTCTGGCCCAAGTCACCCAGCTCTTCCAGCTGTCCATCCTTCAAAGTTCAGCCCACAAATCATGCTTGTCATATTTTATTACATTCATAAGCACACAGGGCACATACCTTCTCAAGTTCCCATCCTTAGAAGGGCCCCCATGCTTGGTTTAATGTTCTGATGTCACCTTTTCGAAATTCTTAATCATCTGTGAACAAGGAGCTCATATTTTCACTTTGAACTGGGCCCCTCGAAGGATGCAGCCGTCTGTGTAGACATTTGGCTCCTAACTGCACTGTCAGCTCTTTGAAAGCAGGGATGGATCCTTTCTGAGATTTGCATCCCGGTGAGCCAGTATAAACCCTTCAGTAAATGGACATTTGCCTAACTGATACTTAGATATATTTTACTTCTGAGGGCCATAATGTTATACTCTAAAATCCAAGAACATAATCCATCTTTCAGGAAAGCTATGGAGTCACTCTAACATTATCCATAAAACATCTCCGACTCGTTCTCTGATGCCTGAAATGCCAAAATTATAATTTTATTCCCTTTTTTTTTTTTTTTTTGGAAGGCGTTTCCTCCTCTTGCACTGTCAAATGTCTCTGGGAGAGGGAGTCTTTAAGTTTTGCTAGCGACCCTTAACTGATATGAATTCGTCACATCCCTTCAGACAGAACCAGCCCTGCCCCAAAAGAAGGCAAAAAGTTCGCACTCTGAACACGTAACACGGAGCTGTGTTACTGATTGCGGACTCTATCGGTAAAACATGGAGACAAAGAACTCAAACAGCTTTCCGAGCCTCAGCCATTGCAAATCAGCGAAGTGAAGATTTCAGTGTTATTTGTGAAAACATACCAACACTCAAGATTTTTTTTGAAAGATATATTATCTCCAATACACATCACGCCATCTCTAATTTCTGCCTGAAATATTTTTTCACCGTTTCCACCAATCAGATATCAAAACCCTTACCTGCTCATTTATTATTCAGTGTATTCATAGGATGTGTTTCTAGGGTGATGATGTGCTAGACAATGGGCTAGACCCTGAGGACCGTGGAGCTAGGAAAGAGGGAGGGGTCAGAGACCCAAGGAGATGAGGAGACTAGGAGGCAGTGTGGGACGGACATTGCCAAATAGAAGGGGTAGGAGAGATCAGAGATAGAAGAAAAGAATCTGGTTGGACCTAACTTCCCAGGGAGGATAGAGCGGGTGCTGATCCTTGGAGCACAGGTGACAATACTGACAGTGAGACGGGCCAGAGGATGACAATCCACGCTGTGGGTGAGGGTGCGGGAGATCAGCAGGGTGATGCCCAGCTCAGTGCTCCTCACTGCACTGGGAGAGCCTCCTTGGGAGGCTTGTAGGGGCTTTCGATCGTCCCAGTGATTGAGTTGCTCCCCCACGTAATTGACTGGGGGTGAGTTTCATGACGGGGGAAGTTTGATGTCCCTCGAAACAAAAGGCAACCCGCATGACAAAGAATCATCCTGTGTCCCCCAAAACTTCAGACGTCCTCTTACCTGTGAATAGTATGTCAGTTTTAGCTACCTGAGTCTAGAAACAAAGTATATTTTTTACTTGGCTTTAGTACCATTGACATATCTAGGAATGCTACTGTTGTTACTTCCAAATGTATCTCTTGTAAATGTGTTTTATTTGGAAGTTTGCAGAGAACTGCTCACCATTTCAGAAAAGCCCAGGAAGCGCTCACGGGCAGCCTTGCTTATGGAATCAGTCCGGTATCGATCTGCGTCAATAGCTGTTAAATTCCCAATGATTCAGCGTGTATATGAATATGGTTAGTTGAGCGTGACTTCCAAAGTCAAATTTTTTTCTTTTTTTTTTTTTTAAAGATTTTATTTATTTATTTGACAGAGACAGGCAGCAGAGAGGGAACACAAGCAGGGGGAGTGGGAGAGGGAGAAGCAGGCTCCCAGCGGAGGAGCCTGATGTGGGGCTCGATCCCAGACCACCAGGATCACACCCTGAGCCTGTGGCAGTGTGGATGCGCCACCCAGGCGCCACCCAGGCACCCCCAAAACCAAATTTTTTTCAATAAAGTATCAAGAATAGTTAGCCGAATACTGTCTTATTTAGCTTAAATCGGAACTTACATTTTATTAACCGGCATAAGGATTTGTTTGATTTGTTTTCCTAGTGTGATCATGTCTGAGCATTTATATATTGAAATACATATTACTTGGGGTGCCTGGGTGGCTCAGTCAGTCAAGTCTCTGACTCTTGGTTTCAGCTCAGGTCATGATCTCAGGGTCATGAGATCAAGCCCCGTGTTAGGCTCCACACTGAAACTTTTCTCCCTCTCCCTCTGCCCCTCCCCTGCTCAGGCTCTCTCTAAAAATAAATAAATACACATGTAAGATACATATTGTTTTATTAGAAGCTACATTTATATTTCATTTAGGACATTAAGAGTTTTTTTAAGATTTTTATTTATTTATTTGAGAGAGAGAGAGCACAAGCAGGGGGTGCAGCAGACAGAGGGAGAAGCAGGCTCTTCACTCAGCATGGAGCCTGATGCGGGACTCGATCCCAGGACCTTGGGATCATGACCTGAGCCAAAGGCAAACGCTTAACCGACTGAGCCATGCAGGTGTCCCAAGACATTAAGAGTTAATAGAGGGTTTACTGTGTGCCAGACCTATTATATATAACTCCTTGAAGCAGCTGTTATTACCCCCATTTCAGAGATGAGGAAACCGAGGCATAGAGAAATCAAGTCATTTGCCTGAGGTCTCACAGTTAGCAGACAGCAGAGCCTGGATTCGAACCCCGGGAAGCTCGTGCATTTAGCCAAATTACCGTATTGCATGATATTTGTTCTTTTTAAGCTTATGTGTAAGTAGATTATGTTATTTATGAATCTCATTTCAAGATAGTAAACAGGGCATTTTAATATATGTTCTCTCGAGAAAAGGGAAGCATTGCATCTGATAACGTTGAGAACCACTGGTGCAGCTAAAAATGTATGGGAAGGAGCAAGTGATGAGAAATAAAACTCAAAGGATAGCTGAGGGTTGGCCCAGCTCACCTCACCAGGCAAGCCAAGGAACGTGGACTGAGTTATTTCGAAAGATCCCTGCCTCCTTGCATAAAAACATTCTGAATATTGTGTACTTCCTTACATTCTGTCCTTTTTCTATGCAGAAATTCTCCTTGTTAAGAGATGCAGGGTTCTCAAAGGTAGTGACTATATATTTTTTTTAACTCTAAACCCTAAGGTACAATGTCTGTCACATTATGGTCCCGTAATGTTGGTTGAATTAATTCTATTTTCCTGTATTAAAGACTAGAATGCAAAAACTTAGTTTTTTTCCCCTGCTCTGTCTCAATGGGCTCCTCCCCACAGGGGCTTCCTTAATGAGGAAAATTAACAGTTCCAACCTGACGCCTTTGGGGTCTTTCTCTTACCAAGCAAAGATCCCCCTTATTGGTCTCACCTAATGGGTTCTCTCATCAGCTTAGGTTACCCCGTGCCTAGGAATTCCAATGTTTACAACAACCATTCCCTCTTCCAGTTAATGAGATAGTACTTGGGACATTTTAGCCTGGATTTTTTCTTAATAGCGGCCTGCTGATAAATCCCATGGGGTCTGCAATACTGTTGGTTAAGAGCCTTATTTTACCATCTCTGAATTAAGCCTGAATCAATAACAGTAGGAAGACCACCCCCAGGACACGAGATAACATCTCAGCCACTTTTCCATCATCTGGTCTAAGAACAGGATTGAGCCAAGGTTCTCCAGGGGAGGCCAGGACCCGCTAAGACATATGAG
Organism: Ursus maritimus; assembly: GCF_017311325.1. Classification (NCBI taxonomy): domain Eukaryota; kingdom Metazoa; phylum Chordata; class Mammalia; order Carnivora; family Ursidae; genus Ursus; species Ursus maritimus. Next base: position 57,935,419 of record NW_024423675.1, read on the forward strand.
CCCTGACCAGACTGTAACTTGTTAGTGAAGCAGGCCTCTCACCTGCAAGGGCTTCTCCCCAAGTACCCCTTCCAACCGCACGGAGCAGAGCCACTCAGCACTCTTTCCCCATCTCCACATCTCCAGATGGGACTGTGCCCCTTGATCTGGCCCAGACAGAGGCTCAGCTTCACTGGATCTTCTCGACTATGCGTGCCCTGAATCAGCAGACACTCCAGGACCCATAAAGATGAATCACAGCAGAGGCAAAATAGGAGATTTTCACAAAGTGGATGATGAAAGAACTGGAAATACGGGTAGTGGGGTAGGTGCTGGAAATACTTTAAAATGTATACGTGCAATAAAGTTTCCAGTATATATCTGTTGAATTTTCAAGCTATTATGAGCAACCAGGTCAGTGTCGCATACATCAGAAGTGTTGTAGAACAAAGATTCTTCTAGAAGTAGGGAGTTACTGAGAGTTCCTTCAGCCTCTACAGGTCCAGAAATTGACTGTGTTGTAAGTTGAAGTACTTCTATAATTACAATTCCCTCCACACTATAAATCCCTAGAAGCTGGGGATTATATATCTCACAATTCTTAGCAAGCAGTAAGCATTCTGTAAATATTTGTTGAAAAAGTGAGGGAAAGATGGAAGAAGTGAAGAAATACCAAAAGTATTTGTTTTCCATTGCTCTTGTAACAAATTACCATGAACTCGGTGACTTAAAACATTACAGATCTATTACCTTACCGTTCAGGAAGTCAAGAGTCCACGATGGGTTGGCCGGGCTCTATTCCTTCTAGAGGCTCCAAGAGAGAACCATTGCCCTGCTTTTTCCAGGTTCTAGAGTCTACTGAATTCTTTGGCCCATTGCCCCACACCACTCCAACCTCTGCCTTCTGCTTCTGCTCCTTCTCTTAATCTGACCTTCCTCTCTCCCTCTTCTAAGGAGCCTTGTGATTTCCTTGGGCCCACCAGGATATCCAAAATAATCTCCCCATTTTACGTTAAAATCTTTAACTTAATCATATCTGTGAAGTTCCTTTGCCATGTAAAATAACAGATCCACACGTTCTGGGGATTAGAACACGGACATCTTTGAAGGACCGTTATTCAGCTATTCCATGGGGATAGACTCTTTTTCCCTCACCTAATTCTTTTTTTTTTTTTTAAGATTTTATTTTTCTTAAGCAATCTCTACCCCCAACGTGGGGCCTGAAGTCACAACCCCGAAATCAAGAGTTGCACGCTCAACTGACTGAGCCAGACAAGCGCCCCTTCCCTTACCTAATTCTAACAGTTTGTATTGCTTTTATATTCCGTAAGCAGCTAGATCTCTTCCAGAATGTGAGATATGTTAACGCCTTCCAAATGCCTAGCTCAGTTCTTAATGCCGATCGAGCCGAAGCAGGGGAGACGTTAGGGTTTTTTTTTTCCCCCAGACCCTTATCTACCCTCACAAGTAAATCACCAAATTTTATCACTATAACCTCATAATTTCCACATCCATGTCCTTCTTCCAAACCTGCCTGCTGCCTCCCTCCTGCTTCAGACCTCATCCTCTGCAAAACCTCTCCAGCCAGACTCCTCCCCGGAGGTGGGTCTCCCTAAAGCTATCCTCCAGGATTCCGAGTTCTCGAACACTGCCACTCCCCAGGGGCTGCCCGTACACCTCGAGAAATATCTGCTGTAATACTTACTAAGCAGAACTGGTGATAATGGATATTGATTTGAAAACAAATGTTCAAAAACGAGATCCTATAATCTAAGATCTGCTACTTCCCTGTTTGTGAAGGGTCCCTTTGATAGGATTTCACCTGTTTTGGCTACATGGTTCAGCGTTGTAAGGAAGCCTGTTACTCTGGTCGGTTAGTGTGTGTATAGTTCACGTGAGCCGACCCCACGTATGTATGACATTAGCTTTCTAAGACTGAGAAGACGAATCACGGGAGTTTGTGATTGACTCCCAGCCTGGCCTAAACTGATCACTGATCACTGCCACCACGTGGCGAATGTTGTCACTGGAATGAGCAGGCAGGCGGACAGGGCACTCTCTTTCTTCACTCTTTCCATGACAAGCCGTAGATGCATAAGTAAAGCCCTGGAATAGACCTCAGACCTTCATCGGCCCCGTGGGGCGCTGTTTAGAACAGCAGTTTGCAAGATTTTTATATCACAACAGGAAAAAAGAGGTAAAAATACTAGCGAGCCTCACCATAGACGTTATTTTTAACTTCTACTTTCCACGTTCAGCCTTACAAAACACAGTAATACCTTGTTTACTTGACATTAAAGGGAATACAACAATCTGGAAGGTATTTTCAAGGTAACTCAAGCTATGTCTTTGAGAATTAATGCTTATTTTTACAACTGAAAGTCTACAACGGGCATGAATAGGAACATCCCCGCAATAGAAGTTAGAATAAAATGACGGGCCTGTTTCTCTGGGTGCGGTGCGGGGCTGACAGGCCAGTGGCTGCTGAAAGCGCTGTCTCCTGCTGTGTCACACCGTAAATTCTCCACGGCCCAGGGTCAGGCCCATCCTTACAGGCACAGAAACTCCGTTTTGTTCCTGCCTTGGGGTTCCCTGGCCACAGGGATGAGGACTTATCCTAACCAAGTAACAAGCAAAAACCTGAGAGCAGAGGTAGGTATTCATTTGAGATAAGAAATACAACACATGGGATATTGACATGAACCTGACTACTTTTTTCTGAAGCTGTATCAGGGGTGGGGGCAGGGGCAGGAGGAAAGAAGAGGGGGGATACAGATCACCCTAACAAGAGAAGCAGAGAGCTGGATTCCGATGGCATTTCTGCTCCTGCTTTAGTTCATGTCGCTTAGCAATATGCCCCCTTCCTCTGAGATACATTACATGAGTGTCTGTTTCTCGAGAACAAAAGGATGAGCTAAAAATACTATTAAACACGAGAGTCCTTAAGGATGGTGTTTTGTTTTTTAAGTACATTTTTAATTTTGGAGCATTTGAGAATTTTTTGTTATTGTTTACATTTTTGCTATTCATTTCTAATTTTATTACAAAACAGTAAGAGAAGATAAGCCGTGCAATTTATTCTTTGTAAAATAGATTTATAATTCTTATTGTCCAAGTATATGATTGATTCTTGTATATCTTCAACGAACACTTAAAAAGGTCAGTTCTCTGTATTATAAGTAATGTATATCTATTAATTCAACTTTCGAAATATGTCACTGCTCTTAACTCTGTCTACTTCATCTGTGAAAGACTGATAGGTGTGTTAATTTCTATGGCACTTGGATAGTTGTCAATTTCCTCTTCTATTTTCAGTAGGAGTTGTTTTACAAGTTTTAAGTTCACGTACTTTGGCTTATACAGGTTTTTGACCAATTACATCTTCCTTGTGGATTGTACCTTTTATCTAAAATGACCCTCCAGGGAAATGAAAACCAAAACCACAATGCGATACCACCTCCTACTTGTCAGAATGGCTGGTATCAAAAAGACAAGAAATAACAAGTGAGGTGGTGAGGATGTGGAGAGAGGGACCCTCATGCTTCGTTGGTGGGAATGAAACTTGGTGCAAGCACCATGGAAAACAGTATGGAGGATCCTCAAAAATTAAAGATAGAAATCATACAATCCTGTTATTCCATGACCAGGTATTTACCCGAAGAGAATAAACACACCAATCTGAAAAGAGATATGCACCTTTATGTTTACTGCAGCAACAGCCAAGATATGGAAGTAACTCAGCTGTCCATCAATAGATGAACGGATAAAGAAGATGCGGTAAATATACACAATGGAGTATTACAGCCATAAAAATGAATGAGATCTTGCCATTTGAGACAACATGGATTAACCTAAAGGGCATCATGCTAAGTGAAATAAGACAGAGAAAGACAAATACCATATGATTTCACTTACATGTAGAACGTAGCTCACAAAACAAAACAAAACAAAAAGGGAGCTTATCAGAGGGGAGGGGGAAGGAGATGGGCAAAAGAAGTGAATGGGGATTAAGAGGAACAAACTTGCAGTTATAAAATAAGTCACAAAGATGAAGAATGCAGCATAAGGAATATAGTCAATAATACTGTGACAATGGTGTATGGTGACAGATGGTGATTACGCTTGTCACAGTGAGCACTAAATAATGGATACAATTGTTGAACCACTATGCTGGGCACCTGAAACTACTGTAATATTGTACATCAACCATTCTTCAATAATGACATTTTAAAGGAATGTTAAAGGCAAATAAATAAATAAATAAATGACAGTTTGTCTTCTGCTTTTGCCTGGAAATTTATCTTACCTGAAATTAACATTGCTATTTCCTGTTTTCTTTTGTCTGTATGACTTATCTTTGCCTATCTTTTTTTTATTCTTACACGTCTATTTCATTTTTGATGTTTTTGCTTGTTGTTTGTAGCTTATAGTTTGGTACTTTATAAAAACATGCTTTAAGATTTTGTATCTGCTTGTGTTTGTCACAACTGCATGCTGCTCTTTGGTCTGCCTGGCTTCTGCTTTCCGCTAGTCTGTGCTCCGCTGATGTTCTAGGTTCCACGGCTAGAGCATGTGACCAGCCCCAAGCCAAAGAGAATTCCACCAGCTGCGAGCTGGTGAATCAGCGAGATACCAGCATTTGCACAAGAGCTCTCAGAAGATTCTCTTTCACGCTGAACATCAACTTGTCAAGATGGGAGGTCAGAGCTGCTAAGACCGCGCGCGTCGCTGGACTGAGAACGAACCAACACAATAGAAAAACAGTTGAGAGGTAGAAAGAAACAAGACCCCCTGAGGCTTTGCTCAAACCCCAGAATTCAGCTACACTTGAAGATAAGTCTGTGTGTAGGCCCGGCACTGTCCACCAACTTCCTGCGATGATGGAAATGTTTTGTGATTTGCACTGTCCAATATGGTAGCCACGAGCTACACTGTGACTGCTGAAATGGTTAGAGCAACAAAGGGGGTGCCTGGCTGGCTCAGTCATGGAGCATATAACTTTTGATCTCAGGGTGTTGAGTTCAAGCCTCACATTGGTTGTGGAGCCTACTTAAAAAAAAAAAAAGAAAAGAAATGGGACTAGAGCAACTAAGGAGTTGATAAAGATGGTGCATTATTAACAGAGAAACGCAAACGAAAATTAAGCATCTTGATTAAATTCACAGAATTTGTGACAGAGCCAATACTGTAGCCAGATTTCCTAGAATCTACTCCTAAACTGTGACTCTATGAGCTGAGATTTATAGTTGTTAACAAGGCAGTAATAAGGAACTAAAAAATAAGGTCTGTATTTGGTGGGTGGGTTTCTGGTCATTTCTTTTCTGGCTTGTATCGCTTATGTTCACAGGCATCAAATATAAATAAGTCTCTAGAGCTGAGTTACCTCTTTTTTTTTTTTTTAAAGATTTTATTTATTTATTTATTTGACAGAGAGAGAGACAGCCAGCGAGAGAGGGAACACAAGCAGGGGGAGTGGGAGAGGAAGAAGCAGGCTCCCAGCGGAGGAGCCTGATGTGGGGCTTGATCCCATAACGCCGGGATCACGCCCTGAGCTGAAGGCAGTCGCTTAACTGCTGTGCCACCCAGGAGCCCCAGAGCTAAGTTACCTCTAATTATACCAAGTATAAAGAATTTGTTCTTACTATGTTTCCATCTATAAAACTGATGTGCCAGACGTGAGGGTGATCTGGCCACAACACTTGTCACCCCACTGATGGCTAGCGTTCACTCAGCTGATCTGGCTGGCCCGGTGGGGTTCCCTTCCTCCCTCACCGGGACATGCGCGTCCCTCCCAAAGCTGGACTCTCTGTCCAAGAAGACAACCTTTCCTGACAGAGAGGACCGACTTTGGTCAAGGGGATAGGAGTAGCTGTTCTCTCCAGCAGAGCCTTGAAACAAGCTCTCGAGGTCCATTTGTAGGAGAAGGCGGGGTACTCTAGCTTCCAAGACCCCAGACACCCATAAAGCACTGCATGCGTCAGTCTACCTTTCTTTTTTTCTTAAAGATTTATTTATTTATTTGAGTGAGAGCGAGCGCACATGAGTTGGGGGAGGGGCAGAGGGAAAGGAGAGAGAATCTCCAGCAGACTGGGAGCACAGAGCCGATGGGGGTGGGGAGGCTCAATTCCAGGACCCTGAGATCATGACCTGGCCAAAATCAAAAGTCCCTTAACCCTTAACTGACTGAGCCACCCAGGTACCCCAAATTCTGCCTTTCTTCAAAACAACACAGAACTAATGTATCAATTGTTTCTTAAGATATACTTAAGACAGGGCCCTGTTTAGAAAACTTGAAATAACTCTGACTCCGTATTTTAATTCCTAGTTTCCGTTGAATACTTACTCTGGCATTTAGAATTGTAAGATGTGAGGTGGGCTGGGAGCAAACAGTCAAGAAAGAATTCTTGAGACTCTTTGCAAAACGGTGTTTCTATGAAAGCCCGGGGACGAGACCCTTGGGCAGAAAGAGCTGCACGGGGCTTGCGAGGACATTGATATATATTTTTAGGTTGGGGCGGGGGTGGAGATAAAGGAAGCTTCTAAGGGGATTTTCATACGTTACAAAAGATTTACAGGATCCTGGAGGTCTGGCTATTGTCAAGCTAAGGCTGCTTTTCGCCTCTAGCGAAGCAGTGACATCAAGGCAGCTCTGAGTTCCTTGAGGAAGGTCATCCTGGGCCTGAGTCAAGCATTTGTCAATGGGCTGCAAGTTGTAAGACCCTTAATTTTATCTGCGTGTCTTTCGCCTTTGTTCTCTTCATCAAGACGGAAGATGTGCCTTTTGAAAAAAGTAGTCACGGAACAGCTTCTAGAGCTTCTTGCCAGAATCTGATGTAGAGAGTACCGCACACCTTGCGTCCTACTCACTGCACAAGGGAGATCCTGTCAGGAGAGCAGCCCGGGTCATTTTCCCTTTTGCACAAGCTCTGTCCCGTTATCTTTCGCCTTTCTCTTGCTTGAGTCTATTTAGAGGTTTTTAAAATATTTATAATAATATTGTGGTATATTTGGATTATAATTCTTGCTAAAATGCCAGCTCTCAATGTTGTTCACACATAGCTAGTCACTCAGGAAATTTCTGGAAATTTCAGGAAAGTTCTGAAGCCCCAAATAGTCACCTATGACCTCGCACAGATCATGCTGTTACTGCCTCAAATATGTCCTACATGGGTTGCCAAGAAGCCAGGAAATGCAGACAGCAGCCAAAATTGAAATGAGATAAAATGTAGCTGAGGGTTTTTTGTTTGCTTGTTTGTTTGTTTGGCCACGACATTTCTAATTTAAATTTTTGCAGACCCAAGTGAAAGGAGAAGACTTTTACATGTTGATAATAATCAGGAAAAAAATTTGAGAATCAGAGCCAAACCACCCAGTTTTAGGCCCCAGGCTGCACCAGTCAGAGGGCAGAGAAGCAGGAGAAACATGTACCCTCAAAGACTGGACGTTGGAAGGACTGCTGTCCTCTGCAAAGTGGGCAAAAACACCCAGGACGAAGGCATGCAGCTCACAAGTCAACGGTAGCAGTTCTATAATGAAATTTCCCTTAGGAAAAAAAAGTCTCCTTTTATCATCAACATTCTTGCAATAAGACAATCTAACCCTGGGTGGGTTTTTTTTTTTTTTCTTTTCTTTTTTAAGATGTGACTGCTGCTCTAAGTTTCTAGGGGGAAACCACCAGAGCTCACTGCTCTCAGCCTTGCACGACCCCTGGGCTGTACTACTTTACTATCCTTCCACACAGCAAGGAAGGAACCAGACATGTCCTAAATTCACAACACATCCCCTAGGCATCACCAGTGAGCACAAGGCAGAACTTCTGTTCCCACCAAAGGGAGTGTAGCTCCCAGGGTCTGTGCGGCCAACATCAGACAGCCGTCCTGCAGGGTGGTCCAAGCATCTCTCTCTGGAGTCTGGGCATCCTGCTCCTGATGGGAGTTTACAGAGAGACTCTCACAGGCACTGGGAGAAGGAACACAAAGGCTGAAAACCCTACTAAAGGGCCCATACTAAAAGGCCATGACCGGCAGCAAATACGTTGGGAGATAAATTAACATAAAGCTGAATGTGGAATTCAAGACCACATCTGTAAGTTTCACCTGTTTTTGAAATGAAGGATACAGGAAGGCAAACACTATTGGGATCATTTTTGACCCAAAGAAGGAAAAAGTTTGGGGAGAAATTGTGTCAGGGATTAACTCAATGTTAAGAGTAGCTTTTTTGTAAATAAACATAGAAGTTTATATTAGGATAATAATTTGTAGGTGGCTTTATTGCATGATTGTCATCAGAAATTAAGAAAGAAAACCCATCCACATATTGTCTCCATATACAGGTGGTCCACACCTTTGCAATGGAACCTCTGGAAGGTTCCATTATGCGTGGCTTTGTTACTATAGTTTAGTTAAATGACACGAGTCGAGCAACAACACGGTGCAAACTGCAGTTACTGATGTATGTTAACTGCGAGAAACTGATTAAGTACAAACTGCGGCTAGTCTCTCGGCCCCCAATCCCTACATAGTAACCGATGCGTCTCATGATCAGTGACCAGCCACCCCACTTCCTCCACAGCCGTCAGCGATCGGTTATTCAGTTCGCATACAGCCAGCAAGGTGAGCACGAAAAAGGATAATCGAAGGCATCAAAATGAAAGGGCAGCAAAGAAACGGAAAGTACTAAGGCTGGAAGTAAATTTCTATCAAATAAGTGTTACGTGAGGGGCTCCAGGGTGGCTCAGTTGGTTATGCATCCGACTCGTGATTTCAACTCAGGTCATGGTCTCAGGGTCCTGGAATCAAGCCCCGTGTCAGGGTCCAGGCTCAGTAGGGAGTCTGCTGGAGGATTTTCTCTCTCTCTCTGCCCCTCACCCCCGACCTCTCTCTGTCTCTCTCTCAAATAAATAAATAAATCTTAAAAAAAAAAAAAAAAAAACAGGAGCGCCTGGGTGGCTCATTCAGTTAAGCATCTGCCTTTGGCTCAGGTCATGATCCCAGGGTCCTGGGATCAAGTCCCGCTTTGGGCTCCCTGCTCAGCAGGGAGTCTGTTTCTCCCTCTCCCTCTGTCCCTCCCCCACCCCCTGCTCGTGCTCTCTCTCACTCATTGTCTCTCTCTCTCTCAAATAAATACATAAAATCTTAAAAAGTAATAATAAAATAAATAAATAAATAAATAAAACAAATTAATGTAAGTGGACTTAGAAAGAAATAGCCGACCACGGGACTGTGGACACTGCCCTCGCCCTGAAGACGTGGATAGGCAGGCAGAGGGCTGGTCAAGCTGAGGTTAGCCACGTAAGTGAGGATGGTGGTTGCGACACAGGACCTGAGGATGTCCTAAAACAAATGATGTGGGGGAAATCAAATAATAAGTAAATAGGTAAACAAAATAGCATTAAAACCTCTGAGAAAATTTCCCATTAAAGCACAAAGGATAAAATGTCGGAGGCTGATGCAAACTTAGGAAAGGAAAATGATTAGCTTCAAGGTCTAGGAAAGATTCGAAGAAGGCAAGCACCGGACAAAGTATTCTTGATAATTTTTTTACAAAGAAATAAAAACACTTTAATTTTCAACATTTTTAACATTTTAAAGTGGATGATAATATATATCAGTTTTACTATTTTTTTTCATTTCCCTATACATTCATAACTGACAGAAAGAGTGATGTTTTGACAGAAAATTTTAAAGTTCACAGAAGGATCGTAATTTTGCTCATTGGTTATGGGAAGAGTCAGCTTGCATGGTTGTACTAATGGTCCTGCACTACCACGCAAAGCAAGAGCTGTCTACTCTATTTGATTTTATCTTTTTTAAAGACTTTACTTATTTATTTGAGAGAGAGAGTGAGAGAGAGAGAGAGCAGGAGCGGGATGGGGACAGAGGAAGAAGTAGACTCCCCACTGAGCAGGGAGCCCAACTCGGGACTTGATCCAGGGACTCCAAGATCAGGACCTGAGCCAAAGGCAGATGCTTAACCAACTGAGCCACCCAGGTGCCCGGATCTACTCTATTTTAAATAGGAACATGATTTCCAGGATGTTGACCTCTTTCAGCTCAAATCACTGATATCTATGCTCTTGGTATGAAGTCCCAAGGCTACCTCACCTTCTGCCCACCTTCCATTGCCACGTGTCCTCCCAAAAGAAAAAAAATGAATGGTCTTGGTCTCATCATGCCTTTCGCCAAATTAACATTCATACTGTTAAAGTCAAAATGCCCTTTTTTCCAAGAATCATCATCATTTCACATATAAAGAAGATGATTTCAGAAACTGCCCCATGGTGATTAGCAGCAACTCAGAGACAGAGTTCTAAAACTCTGGGTATTCCCCATAGCAAGTATCTTTCCCACAGCAATCTGAATATACCTGGAGTCTAGCTGTCATTTTCATGCCAGCTTTCGGCGTCAAAATAAGGGATATGCAGGTATTTGTCCCCGCAGTCTAGGCTCACATAGGACATGTCGCACATTTTATCCTTCTAGGCTGAATGACCAGGTACTCTCTCAAAAGCCTTACTCTCTCGCAGCCCAGGGCATTCACAGAGTCATTTCCTCCCTTAGAATGCCTTCCCCACCCCTCCCCCACCATCTGATTGCCTAATTCAGAGACCTGTTCATCTTTATACCCTTGATCTCTTCCACAGCGCCATCAAATAGTATGTGTCAGGTAAATTCTGTTCTGAATGAATGAATGAATGAATGAATGAATCCTCAAGTCTACTTCCAGCAGCACCTCCTCTGAGAAGCCTCCCCCTCCTCCACCAAATGGACCACAGACTGGGCAACTCTCTCCTCTGCTCTTGCACCTTCGGATCTTTGTCCTGATCGATGCTTTGTCATCTTTCGAAAGTTGAAATCAATATCCTTTTAAAAAAAATCCTTTCCTGGGTTCTCACTAGCTCGCTTAAAGTTCAAACTCCTTGGTTGATGTTTTCCATTGATTCATTCCGTCACTCAACTAGGATTTATCAATCGCTGGGTACGCTATGAACAAGTTGAGAGCCTTACTCTCGAAGAGTTACCTGCATGGACTGGCCGACAGCTGCGCAGACGATTTTGAAACAATTCAGGCAGCGCAGTGACAAGGATGAACACGGTGTATTTTGATAGTAGGGGGGAGAGGCACTTAATCCATCTGGAGAACCAACAGAAAGGAAAGCTTTTCCCTGAGAAGGCAGTTGCTTGGACTGTTTCAAGGATGAGTAAGAATCCACCCACCAAAGAAATGTGAAGGGGAAAGGGGGAGGGCATACTTCATTTGTATAGACTTAATACATCGGGAGATACAATGTATCAGGAGATGATGCCCCAGCAGCATAGAGAGAGCTTCATTGCTCCTTATCGCTTGGTAGCACCCCGTTATGTGAATGCACCTAGTTTGTTCAACCCGTCTCCTATTGATGGACATTAATAGTTCTTGTTCCATTATCTGCTATCATAAGTCACACTGCAATGAATGACATCGTGCATCTTTGTTGCATTTTGTATTTTTACCACTTGTCACTTTGGGATAAATTCCTAGAAGCATCTGTATGTTAATTCTACTGGGATTAAAAATTTTAAAACACGGGGAAAAAATTCCTAGAAGTGTGATTGCTGGATCAAAGGGTAAACGGAGATATAATTGTGCTAAATATTGCTAAAGCATAGGGTTGTGCCATTTGCATTTTCATTAGCAATGTATGAGACCGAAAGGCAATTTATAGAAAGATGAAGAAAAAGGTGATGGAAAAATCCTGGTCTCAGTAGTGGACTCCAGCGGCATCCAAGAGAAAGGACAAGTTCAAAATTGTAAAGCACTAGGAACTCAGAGCTCCAGAGGCTGAATCATAAAATCAGAACATTTATTTATACGGATAATGAGGTGCAGAGGAATAAACAGGCTTCTTACTACCTTTTGTCATGCAACAGAACAAACCAAATACACTACCTCCCCCCGAAAACTGGGGGGAAGGGTGTCCTATCTATCAGGTGCGGGCAGTGGAAGGAATTAACAGCACATCACCCCTTATTACTAATTCAGCGTTCCTCCATTCCCCAGCTCGATTTTTCCATTCCAGTGAATCTCACAGCTACAAACTTTTTCCGCCCCAAAAGTTTTCAAGCTCTTTACCCTCAATTAGGGAGACCTGTCATACTCATTCCTGCTCCTCCCCAGGCCCTTGGGTCCTAATTTTCTCTGAAGCGGAAGTAGTCAGGACAGCTTGAAAGCTTAGCAATTTGAACCTGATCTCACCTGCCTGAATCCCTAAATCTGTTTGTTTTGTGTGGGGGACAGGTAAAGGACGCAGATGGTGTTGTTTTATTTATCAGCGTATCTATATTTGGTTTAAATAAAAGTGCTACATATACACGTAAGTACAAGCCCAACCCACCCCTGCAACATAAGAACCAGAATATGACTATAGCCTTGAAGCTCCCTGGGTGTTGCTCCTTGATCCCGTCTCCTTCCTCCCCCCCCTCCCCCACCCCAGCCTCTTCCAAAGGAAGAAGTTGTGTGTTTGCATTTGCGGAGAGTTAGATGATTCCTGGGGGCCACTTTTGCCTTCTTTAAACCTAATGGGGGAGCCTGCGTTGTACCCACAAGGCTTAGGCTCCGCATCCCAGGGCCGAGGTGAGAACGTGCCCTCCGGAACACTTGCCTGTCCTTTCCACTCATCACTCTCAGCTCACTGGTGGAGGTCCCGCCCATTCTCACAAATCCCGCGGTGCTTTATACAAAATCATCGTCACCGTGATTTTCCGAAGATTGGTTGCGATGCGGCGGGAGGCCTCTCCGTGGTGCCCAGGAGCCCACCCTGCTGTGAGCGGACGTCTGCGGGGCTTAGTCCGTGCCTCTGGTCTCGAGATCCTATCTCCCTCCCTCGCTGTGTCCTAAGCGAGGATCACAGCAAATCCTGGTTTAGGTGCCACTACCCTTTAAGACTTCGATGGCCTGTGACAGTTACAAATAGTTGGTCGTGGTCACCTGAAATTCCGTCTTGAAGAAGTTGGGATTTTTTTTCCAAGCACTTCAGGAATGCGAGGTCGATCTCCACGCGAGTAGGCACGTGATGAGTGACAGTCTTGCAAGAATTCAACCTCGACAGCCTAAGGTCCAACGTCGGCATTTTTCAGATGAATGTATATTTTTACTCTTCAAGGATTAGCCCTTGATTACCCAGATCTACCTTTGGAGCCCTTGTCATTAATAAGGTTGTAGGAATTTTAAAAACAAACATCTCCCTCCCTACCCTAGGGCTTATCTCGTCATCCTTCGTTCACGCCCCGCTCTAACTCATGCCCTGCTTACAAACCAGCCTCCCCAAAACTCAAGCTCCTTGCATGCCCTTGATTTCCTAAATCCTAGCAGAAGTTACGCACCACAGAAACACTTTATAGTCTCAACACCTGCCTCCTCTCAGGCCCTATTCGGACCATTCTTTTTTTTTTTTTTTTTTTTTAATGATTTTTTATTATATTATGTTAGTCACCATACAGTACATCCCCGGTTTCCGATGTAAGGCTCGATGATTCATTAGTTGTGTATAACACCCAGTGCACCATGCAATACGTGCCCTCCTTACTACCCATCACCGGTCTATCCCATTCCCCCACCCCCCTCCCCTCTGAAGTCCTCAGTTTGTTTCTCATAGTCCATAGTCTCTCATGTTTCATTCCCCCTTCTGATTACCCCCCCCTTTCTTTATCCCTTTCTTCCCCTACTGATCATCCTAGTTCTTATGTTCCATAGATGAGAGAAATCATATGATAGTTGTCTTTCTCTGCTTGACTTATTTCACTTAGCATTATCTCCTCCAGTGCTGTCCATGTTGTAGCAAATGTTGAGAACTCGTTCTTTCTGATAGCTGAGTAATATTCCATTGTATATATGGACCACAACTTCTTAATCCAGTCATCTGTTGAAGGGCATCTCGGCTCCTTCCACGATTTAGCTATTGTGGACATTGCTGCTATGAACATTGGGGTGCATATGGCCCTTCTCTTCACTACGTCTGTATCTTTGGGGTAAACACCCAGTAGTGCAATGGCTGGATCATAGGGTAGCTCAATTTTTAACTTTTTAAGGGACCTCCACACTGTTTTCCAGAGTGGCTGTACCAACTTGCATTCCCACCAACAATGTAGGAGGGATCCCCTTTCTCCACATCCTCTCCAACAATTGTTGTTTCTTGCCTTGTCTATTTTTGCCATTCTAACTGGCGTAAGGTGGTATCTCAGTGTGGTTTTGATTTGAATTTCCTTGATGGCTAATGATTTTGAACATTTTTTCATGTGTCTGTTAGCCATTTGTATGTCTTCATTGGAAAAGTGTCTGTTCATATCTTCTGCCCATTTTTTGATTTGTTTATTTGTTTCTCGTGTATTGAGTTTGAGAAGTTCTTTGTAGATCTTGGATACCAGTCCTTTATCTGTAGTGTCATTTGCAAATATATTCTCCCATTCCGTGGGCTGCCTCTTAGTTTTTCTGACTGTTTCCTTGGCTGTGCAGAAACTTTTAATCTTGATGAAGTCCCATAAATTCATTTTATCTTTTGTTTCTCTTGCCTTTGGGGATGTGTCATGAAAAAGGTTGCTTTGGCCGATGTCGTAGAGGTTGCTGCCTATGTTCTCCTCTAGAATTTTGATGGATTCCTGTCTCACATCGAGGTCTTTCATCCATTTGGAGTTTATTTTTGTGTATGGTGTGAGAGAGTGGTCAAGTTTCATTCTTTTGCATGTAGCTGTCCAATTTTCCCAGCACCATTTATTGAAGAGACTGTCTTTTTCCCACCGGATGTTTTTTCCTGCTTTATCAAATATTAGTTGCCCAAAGAGCCGAGGGTCCATTTCTGGGCTCTCTATTCTGTTCCATTGGTCTATGTGTCTGTTTTTGTGCCAGTACCATGCTGTCTTTGTGATCACAGCTTTGTAGTACAGCTCGAAATCCGGCATTGTGATGCCCCCAGCTTTGTTTTTCCTTTTCAACAGTTCCTTGGAGATTCGGGGCCTTTTCTGTTTCCATACAAATTTAAGGACTATTTGTTCCAGTTCTTTGAAAAATGTCCTCGGTATTTTGATCGGGATAGCATTGAAAGTGTAGATTGCTCTGGGTAGCATGGACATTTTAACTATGTTAATTCTTCCAATCCATGAGCATGGAATATCTTTCCATCTTTTTATGTCTTCCTCAATGTCTTTCAAGAGTGATTTATAGTTTCTAGAATATAGGTCCTTTACGTCTCTGGTTAAGTTAATTCCAAGGTAACGTATGGTTTTTGGTGCTATTGTAAATGGGATGGATTCCCTAATTTCTCTTTCTTCGGTCTCGTTATTCGTGTATAGAAATGCAACTGATTTCTGAGCATTGATTTTGTATCCCGCCACGTTACTGAATTGCTCTATAACTTCTAATAGTTTGGGAGTGGCTTCTTTTGGGTTTTCCATATAGAGTATCATGTCATCTGCAAAGAGAGACATTTTGACTTCTTCTTTGCCAATTTGAATACCTTTGATCCCTTTTTGTCGTCTGATTGCTGTTGCAAGGACTTCTAGTACTATGTTGAATAATAGTGGCGAGAGTGGGCATCCTTGTCGAGTTCCTGATCTTAAGGGAAAGGCTTCCAGCTTTTCCCCATTGAGAATAATATTTGCAGTAGGCTTTTCATAGATGGCTTTTATGAGATTGAGAAATGTACCTTCTATTCCTACACTCTGAAGGGTTTTAATCAGGAAAGGATGCTGTATTTTGTCAAATGCTTTTTCGGCATCGATTGAGAGGATCATATGGTTCCTGAGTCTTTTCTTGTTGATATGATGTATCACGCTGATTGATTTGCGAATATTGAACCACGCTTGCATCCCAGGTATGAATCCCACTTGATCGTGATGGATAATCCTTTTAATGTACTGTTGGATTCTATTAGCAAGTATCTTGTTGAGGATTTTGGCGTCCATATTCATTAGGGAAATCGGTCTGTAATTCTCCTTTTTGAGGGGGTCTTTGCCTGGTTTGGGGATCAAGGTAATATTGGCCTCATAGAATGAGTTTGGTAGCTTTCCTTCTGTTTCTATTTTTTGAAATAGCTTTAGGAGAATAGGTATTATTTCTTCTTTGAATGTTTGGTAGAATTCCCCAGGAAAACCGTCCGGGCCTGGAGTTTTGTTATTTGGAAGGTTGTTTATCACTGACTCAATTTCTTCATAATTAATTGGCCTGTTTAAGGAATCAATTTCTTCCGGTTTCAATCTTGGTAGTTTATAGGTTTCCAGGAAGGATTCCATCTCTTCCAGATTGCTTAGTTTATTGGCATATAGCTGTTGATAAAAATTTCTAATAATCCTTCCAATTTCAATGGTGTTCGTCGTGACCTCTCCTTTTTCATTCATAATTTTAATAATCTGGGTCCTTTCTCTTTTCTTTTGGATAAGTCTTGCCAGTGGTCTGTCAATTTTATTGATTCTCTCAAAGAACCAGCTTCTAGTCCTGTTGATCTGCTCTACTGTACTTCTGGTTTCTGCTTGATTGATTTCAGCTCTAATTTTGGTCAACTGCTTCCTCGTGCGTGGATTAGGCCTGTCCCTCTGTTGCTGTTCCAGCTTCTTGAGGTGAGAATATAAAAACTGCATTTTAGATTTTTCTATTCTTTTGAGTGAGGCTTGGATGGCTATGTATTTCCCCCTTAGGACTGCCTTTGCAGTATCCCATAGGTTTTGGACTGTTGTATTTTCATTCTCATTGGTCTCCATAAATTGTTTAATTTGATTTTTGATTTCCTGGTTTATCGAGTCATTCCTGAGCAGGATGGTTCTTAGTCTCCAAGTGTTTGAGTTTCTTCCAAATTTTTCCTTGTGGTTGAGTTCCAATTTCAGAGCGTTGTGGTCTGAGAATATGCAGGGGATAATTTCAATCTTTTGGTATCGGTTGAGACCTGTTTTGTGTCCCAGAACATGGTCTATTCTTGAGAATGTTCCATGGGCATTAGAATAGAATGAGTATTCTTTGGTTCTGGGGTGTAGTGTTCTATATATATCTATGAGGTCCAACTCGTCGAGTATGGCATTCAAAGCCTTTGATTCTTTGCTTAGTTTTTGCCAGGGTGTTCTGTCTATTTCTGAGAGTGGAGTGTTGAGGTCCCCTACTATTAATGTATTTTTATTTATATGTCTCTTTATTCTGGTTAAGAGTTGGCTTGTGTATCTTGCTGCTCCCCTGTTGGGGGCATATATATTTATAATTGTCATATCCACTTGTTGAATACTTCCCTTAAGAATAATATAGTGCCCTTCTGCATCTCTAACTATAGTCTGTAGTTTAAAATCCAATTTATCTGATATGAGAATTGCTACCCCAGCTTTCTTTTGAGGTCCATTTGCGTGAAAGATGGTACTCCATCCCCTTACTCTCAGTCTGAATGCATCTTTGGGTTCGAAATGAGTCTCTTGTAGACAGCAAATGGATGGGTCATTTCTTTTTATCCAATCTGCAACCCTGTGGCGTTTTATGGGATGGTTCAAACCATTTACATTAAGACTGATTACTGAGAGATATGATTTTAATGTTGCCATGTTGCCAGTAAAGTCTTTGTTTGTATTGGCTGTGACTTTCTGTTCTGTATCACTCTTGGGGCCTTTTTACTTTTATAGAACCCCCCGTAATATCTCCTGTAGGGCTGGTTTCGTGGTTACAAAATTGGTTAGTGACTGGCGATTCTGAAATGTCTTTATTTCTCCATCAATTCTGAATGACAGCCTTGCTGGATAAAGGATCCTTGGCTGCATGTTTTTCTCTGAAAGAGCTTTAAATATGCTCCCCCAACCCTTTCTCTCATTCCAGGTCTGTGTAGACAGGTCTGACGTAATTCTGATGCTTTTGCCTTGGTACGTGAGAAATTTCTTTGCCCTGGCCGCTTTCAATACTGTATCCTTGCATCTAATATTTGCGAATTGCACTATGACGTGACGTGGCGTAGGTTTGTCGTGGTTGAGCTTGGGAGGGGTCCTCTCTGCCTCTTGGACACGAATGTTTGTTTCCCTTGCTAGATTAGGGAAGTTTTCAGCTACAATTTGTTCAAATATCTCTTCTAGACCTCTGTTTTTCTCCACCCCCTCGGGGATGCCGATGATTCTAACATTGGATCGTTTCATTGAGTCAGTAATCTCCCGTAACCTACATTCGTGGGCGTGGATTTTTTTAAGACCATCTTCTATTTTCATTTTTTCCTCTATTAACCCATCCTCCAATTCACTAACCCGTTCCTCTGCTTCTGCGACCCTGGCCGTCAGAGCCTCTAGTTTTGCCTGCATTTGGCTCATAGAATTTTTAATTTCTGTCAGATTCGCTCTCATTTCTGTCCTTAGGGATTCTATATTCTCAGTAACCTTTTCGTTAATAGTTTTTTCAATTCTACTCATCATTTTGACCATCGTTACTCTGAATTCCATTTCTGATAATTTGGTTACATCCATATCCATTATTTCTGTGGCAGAGGCCACAGAATCACTGTCTTTTCTTTGCTGGGGGGGGCTTCTCCTTCTTGTCATTCTGATGAAGAGAGGTTGCGGGGTTTCCAGAGCCCAAATTATTGACTGGGTCCCAGGCCGTGCCCCTTGTTTTATAGGGATCTTAGGGATGTGGGCTTCTTCTTTAAAGATTTTATTTATTTATTTATGTGGCAGCCAACCAGCGAGAGAGGGAACAGAAGCAGGGGAGTGGGAGAGGAAGAAGCAGGCTCCCAGCGGAGGAGCCCGATGAGGGACTCCTTTCCGGAACGCCGGGATCACGCCCTAAGCCGAAGGCAGGCGCTCAATGACTGCGCCACCCAGGCGCCCGGGTTGTGGGCTTCTTGATTTTTCAGCCTGCCTTCTGTGTTCTGGGGGAGGGGCCTGCCGCGCCGATACTCAGGCAGCCCTGTTTGGGTAGAGTCTCCGTGTCCCCTGCGAGGGGGGATGGGGATGGGCACTCCCTGAGCCGGTATTTCCAGGCTTTTGTTCTCTGGCGGCTTTCCCTGGCGGTTTGCTGTGCCTCTTCTGAGAGTCAGAGCAGCAGCGGCCGAATTTCAGCCTCTGTCACAGAACAGAAGGATTGCGGCCCGTTCTCTACTAATGTTCTGGCCACTTTAACTCTGTTTCTGTTGGTGCTGCTCAACCCTGCAGCGTCCGGGATGTGCGCCCCACACCCGGCGTCCCAGCCCTCACTTCCAGGGCCGGCGCGTCTCTGTCCTTTGTGTTTCTAACGCCGCCAGCCGCCAGCCCGCCCCGCGCTCCCGGATCTCCCGGGTCTCAGTCTGGATCCAGGAGCGCACCGGATTCCGGGTTCCGCGAGATGCCTGGTGGCACGCGCACCCGGCTCACGGTCTCAGTTCGTTGTTTTGCGGTGCCGCCCGCGAGCCCGCCCGCTCCCCTCAAGTGGCTACCGCTTCCCGGCGCCGCGCGGTTCCTCCCCTTCCGCTTATCTTCCGATATCTGTGCACAGTTTCATGGCTCCCCGCTTCGTACCTCAATACTCAGCGCTGGAGATGTTCATTTGTAGAGATCCAGATGCGTCTTCCTGCGTCTCAGGCTGGTTCCGTGGTTGTTTAGGCTGGTCTGGTACCTATCCAGCTCGACTCGGAGGACCGGCTGAAAACGGTGTCTCCTACTCCTCCGCCATCTTAACTCCCGACCTATTCGGACCATTCTTAATGACATTCTAATTCCTGGCTAATACTCACCGCTTGATATATTATTATCTACCACTGTGTTACAAAGCCTCTAAAATTTAACTGTTTGGAAAGGCAGTAAACATGTGTTTTCCCACACAGTTTCTGTTAGTCGGAAATTTGGGGATGGGGTTGCCTGGCTGGCTTAGTCGCTAGAGCGCGCAACTCTTGACCTCAGGGTTGTTAGTTCGAGCCCCACATTGAGTGTAGAGATTACTTAAAAAAAAATAAAATCTTGGGGAGCCTGGGTGGCTTAGTCGGTGAAGCATCCGACTCTTGACTTCAGCTCAGGCCATCATCTCAGGGTCATGAGATCGAGCCCAGTGTCAGTCCGGCTCTGCGCTGAATGCAGAGTTTGCTTGGCCCTCTCCCTCTGCTCCTCCCCCGTTTGCACTCTATCTGTAAAATAAATAAAATCTTTAAAAAATAAAAGTAAAATAAAATACTTTAAAAAAAGAAATGGGGGGATAGTCAATTGGGTGGCTAGGGATCTCATGTGAGGTTACCGTTGGGATGGCAGCTGGGACTATGGTCATCTGAAGATGACTGGGTACAGGGTCCCCAGTTGGCTCGCTCACATGACCGGCAAGTCAGTGCTGAGTGTCCTTACAACACAGCAACTGGATTCCCCCACACTGAGTTGTCCAAGAGCGAGCAAGGCGGGAGCATCGACCCCACCTCAGCCGTCACTTGCTGTCATTCCACAGAATTGCCAGGTCCTCTCTCTCTATCCGGTGTGCAAGGCAATCTCCCAGTGGGATGATGGAGAAGCTACACGCTTGGCCATGGAGATCCCTGGAGGTCTTCCTGCGGGTCGAGTACTATACCTGGCAAATATTTTTCCTTTGGAAAAGGTGTAAAGCCAGAGGTTCCCAAAGTCCCCAGTAGTTTGCCTAATCTGTGCACTACTCCAGTGAGCTGCGTGAAGAGCAGAGAGTAAGCTTTTACGTTTCCTGTGCGGAAGAAGATGATTTCACATTTTTGCAAGAAATCTCTTAGCTTTGGGGCTTATCGCCTTACATCTTTTTTGAGATTCCAAAAATGAAATTACATTTCATGATTAAAGAGTGAGGAGCCGCAGAGCGGAGAGAAACAATGGATCGTGGCAGAAAGTTGTTACTCAAATGTTCCTAAGGATTCCTCCTGAGAGTCTTTTGGTTTAGTAATTTTCCACCGAATAATAAGCTCCATTCAGTGAAAAATGTTCTTGCCCTTCTACTTCTGACAGTAACTGTCATCATAGAATAATGGTAGACTACACTTTATTTTGTTTTGCTTTGCTCTCTGGAATGCTTGATATGATACCACCCACAGCGTTTCTGGAATTTCCTTATAATCTTCTAAGGCGGTAGAAAGCCATAAGTCTAATTATAAAACAAGGGTAGCCTTGTCCTTGCTAGGTTGACAAGCCAGAAAGTTCAACAAAGCAGTGGCTTAAAAATATTTATATAAAACTTTGTTTAGTTGCCCATCCCCTGAAGAAGGAGGGTCTTCGAGGTGCATCAACATTACCAAGGAATATTATCGAAGCTCTCTCCTCCTCCTGAATAATCAATTCAAGAGACACTTATGAAAGAATCACCAGAATATGCCGGAAAATTTTTTCTAGACTTCTAGGAGCTATGAAGAAAGCTAAGGCCCTCCCCTCCCAGAGCTAGCAGGTCTCTGCTCAATGTGGGAACCCTCTTACACCCGGTGTGGATTTTCATGACACCCCCTCTTTATCAACATGTAATAAGACATAAAATCCAGTGATACAGAGATTCCATTTGGAGACCTCTTCCTTACACTTTCCCTCTACCCCACCGGCACCCCCACTTTCCTGGGAACAGCACACCTGGCGGGGGAGGGGCAAGTGCCTGGCTCTAGGAGTATTTCTCCCTCCAAATCTGATATGTTTGGAGTCTCATTCTGTCTAAATATTCTCCAAATCCACTCACCGTGTCCTGTGAGCGTGCTTAGGCATTACTTTCAGATTTTAGGCCCTTGTCCCGCTGGTGTTGCAGTGTCATGATATAATAGCAATCAGAAGCCAATCTCAGCCCCCGGTGACTTACACGGAAGGAGTGTGTCCGGGGCTCCACCACAGGCTTGAGAGCCACAAACATCTGTCCTGGTGACAGAGGATGACTCCCTTCCCAGGAAAGATGCGTAGGAGTGGGAGAAGCAATGGCTTTTTCAAATGGACCCTCTGAGCTCACATGCAGCCTAGGAACTTTCTTCTTTTTCTCCCCCGAGGAAGAAAAAAGTAATCCTGCTCCATCGAAACTACAGACTCACTCAGTTTTTTAAATCCTATTTATATGTATCAACTTCCCTTTCCCTTCTCCCTCTCTTAACTAGCCCTCAACTCACTGAGAATTCTTTGAAAAGGCACAGTACAAAAGCAGCTAGGTTTATGAAGTGGAGCTCTTAGTCTATTCCACCTTGAAATATCTAAATTTCCTAAAGACAGTTTTCCTTTTTTAATTGGGGATAATTAATGTGTAATATTCCCTTCAGGTTTACAATATAATGATTCATTTGTATATATTATGAAATCGTCACCGTAGTTAAGTCTAGTTAACATTCATCACCACCCCCAGTTACACATTTTTTTTCTTATAATGAAAGCTTTTAAGATCTAGTTTCTTAGCAATTTGCAAATATGCAAATACAGTATTATTACCTGTAGCCACCATGTTGTAGACTCCATCCCCAGGATTGATTAATTTTATAACTGGAAGTTTGTACCTTCTGACTCCCTCACCCATCTCGCCCACCCCCATCTTCTGCCTCTGGCAACCACTCATCTGTTCTCTGTATCTGTGAGCTACAATTTTGCCTTGATTTTTTTTTTCCTTTTTTAAGATTCCACGCATAAGTGAGATCATGTGGTATTTGCTAAAGAGATCTTTCTACAGTACAGATTAACCATCTTAAAACCTTCATTAAATAGTAATTTTAAAGCACTTATGGGTTACATAATACCCAGATTCATAGAAAATTATTAGCATTCTGCCCTCCTAACAAGGAGTGCACAATTCCTCCAGCATCTTTCCACCTGTCAGTCTCTAGAATCAAAAATGACCACTGTCCCCTGAAATCCAAAGACAAGTTTCCCCTGTGTAGCTCCTCATTTTTGAAATGGGACTAAGTTATCAAAACCTACAATTTTAAAGGGAAGAATGAAAAAAATCTTCAAATATGGCAATTATCAAAACATGAAGGGGAAGGTACTTTGTTCCATTTGAAAAGAATTAATAAAAAATACATTCACCAGTGTAGCAATTGCATTGTAAGTGTGCCAGATGTTTTCTGATTTTCACTTCAGATCTACTCTTCATTCCGCCAAACCTTCCCAGCACCCCTGCTTTGGCGCACAGGAAGCTGCCCTCCGTGGATCCCTCCATGGACCAGGCTCTCCTGCCCTCTGTCTTCTGGTTGTATCCTGCCAATGATGGGAAGTAGGGACAGAAGGAGAGGAAGGTCAGATTCTCCTCTCTCTCTCTCTCTCTTTCTCACTTTCTCTCTCTCTCCCTCCCTCACTCCTCTGCATTGGCAGTGATCTTCTACCAAAGACCAAGGCTTCCAATGGGCATCTCTTCCGCTCTCCTCCTGCTTCATTCTCACTGGGTTCCAGGGACCTCTCTCTCCCCTGACCCTGGGATGCTTCACTGTCCTTCAGGAGATCTCTGCATCTGACAACACTTCTATAAATACCCCATTCACGAGACTCATCAATGACCTCTTTGGAGGGTGCCATCTGTTTACTGCAATGACCATGACCAATACTGTGCATGACTGATTTTTTTAGCCTTCATATCAATGCATCAAGCATTTCACTCTTTTCCAAAGGAAAAGTAAATTACAAAAGAAAAGAATAAGCCAACTACAGGGTGCACAACTTTGCATGACTAATAAAATAATTTAGACATTGTCACAAAGAAAGTTAAAGATGTTTAATTGTGTACGCTATTTAATTGAGGCAATAGGAAAGGAATGTTAAGAAAAGCAGGAATGTTTGTCAAGTTCAGGGTCCATGATAACTGCAGATCTCTGCATGTTGCAGCCACATGAGTAATTCACAATGGATATGAACATGCATATGTAACGATTCTTCTACTTTTAATGAAACTCAAGAAACTGGCCAGCCTTGGAAATTAGAAACATAAGTATTCAATTATTTTATTAGGCCTTAAAGAGAAGATTTTTCTATAATCAAATGTATTGTGCATTGTTTTTCGACATCTGAAACAATAGCTTATTAATAAAACTAATCAGACTTACTAGTTGAATTTTTACAGGAGATTTGATTTTTTTTCTTCCCGAAATAGGTTTAAATTAGCTTTTCAAAAGAGTCAGCTAATTTCCTGGATGTAAGGAAGAGTAAGGTTCTCAAACCGAAAAGCAACCTGCTTTTCTCTTTCGTATAGAAAAACATACTCGGGAACACAGCATTGAAATTATTCATAATTTGATCTTAGATTCTTTATACTACATCATCATCAACATCGGCCCATATTTGTCCTTCTCTTACTTTTTAAATTTCATTTTAAAAATCATAAAATGAATACCTATGTACCCACGTTGCTAACCAAGAACTCGAATATTACTGACCAGCTGCAAACTCGGCGAGCTTCCCCAGCGCTCTCAGGACCACCTGGTCTCAGGCCCCTGCCACCTGCCTGCCGCAGCCCCTGCCCACGCCCGACCAGCTCACCTGGGCACCGGGCTCCCTGCCTAGGGCTGATCAGGGTGGGGCATCCCCTTGACCGTCGGTCACCACCTACGGCCGACCACCTGCGCACCCAGGTTTCTAGCTCTTCCTTTATGATGAAAGGCCACACTGCGTGGCATGCGCTCTGGCTTCGTGAACAGCCACCAAACAGACTGGATGACGCCACGCAAAAGTAGAGGCACTTTACCTTCCACGGGCAGACCCTGACCAACGGGAGCCCGGAGCCGGGAGGCACTGGAAGATAAATTCCTTCGTCACCCTCCCTCCTTCCAGCTTTTCAGAGAAGCCCCGTGGAACAGGACGCAATCCCGAGTGACCCACTGTGCGTCTTCGCGACTCATCCTGAAGTGGTAGCCCATACGCCATGCATCACTCGGGTGTCCGGGTGTCGTCTGCTCGGGCGGCCATCACAGAGGACACAGACAGGGCTCAAACCGCAGAAATGTATCGTCTCACATCGCCCGACGCCACAAGTCCGCTATCAAGGTGTCAGCAGGGTTGTTTTTTTCCAAGGCCTCTCTCCTTGGCTTGTAGAGTGTCCTCTTCTCCCTGTGCCTTCCCATGACCCTTCCTCTGTGCCCACGCATGTCTGTGTCCAAATTTCCTCTTATAAGCACACCTGGCACCCTGAATTAGAGTCCATCCTAAAGACCTCATTAATTCTTTAAAGACCTTATCTCCAAATATGGTTGCATTCCAAGGGCCAGGGATTTAGGCCTTCAGCATATGAATGGGAGCAGGGGTGGGGGAGGGGAAGGCATTGGGGGTGGTGAGGTGTGGGTGGTGGGGGGGGACACTGTTCAATCCATTACACTTTGTATTGCTTCATCTCCCTTTTTTCTCACTCTAGTTGCCCTGGGTCTTTACTTTGCATATAAAGCATCAATACTTTATTCCTTGACCCCAGCAAGAATTGGGCTGATACACAATCATTGCATACCCCCCCACCCGTGGGTGCTTTCCTTTCTCATGCTCTTATCACCCCAGCACAGGGAACATCCTGAGCTTGGTGTTTCTCATTCACTTTCTTTTCACTTTTCATTTAGATGTGAGGTCTCAATAATATTTTCTTCAGTTCTACCTCTTTTAGAATGTAATAGAGTGTTATCCTATACGTTGAATTCTGGCACTTCCTTGTTCCCCCCAACATTATGTTAATGGAATTCATCTTGGATGTGAAAAGCTGTAATTCATTCATTTTCACTTGCTTCAGGTTATTCCATTGTAAGAATAAATCACAATGTAAACTGTTGTGTTGATGGACATTAGGTTGTGTTGTGCAAAAAAAGCAAAGGGCCAAGCAGCACCAATAGGCCCCTTGAGACCATTTGTTGGAGACACTCAGAAGAGCACAGAAGGAGTGTGGGTCCTCTATTGTCGATTTCATCTAAGGCAACAGACAGAAGTCTAACAGAGCCCAACCTCAGAGTCTAGGAGAGAGTCCCTGAACCTCATGGGGTTTTTAAGCTGCATGACAGAAGACGCCCTAGGCCCTCCCCTGGTGTGATCAGGGGCTGTGTCTGCCGCTGACATAATGCCAACTAGCAGCAGGACTGGCCTCCTTAGCACTCACGGCGAGGAACAACCAGCTCTTCCTTCCCCTTGTAGCACCAGAAAAATAGGATCTAAGCCTTGCATTGGATCAGATTTTATTGCCCTAAATGTGGGTCACAGCCCATTTCCATGGAACTCTGTAGGAGTCCAACTCCTTTTTTGAGATACCAGCTTGTAGGGGATCAGTCCTTGACATGTTAGCGTTTACTGCTCAGGTCGTTACCATTTGTTCTCCAGAATCCATATCCAGGCATGAAATTGCTAGGGTGTAGGATATATGAATATTAAATGCTAATTCAACTCTCCAGCAATGCATATGAAGTTACTGCTCCTCCTCGTATATTCTCCTGGTATTTCCTAGATACTTCATTTTTGCCAGTCAGGTGTGGGAGAGGAGCTCCCTGTAGTTTTGACTTAGATTTCCCTGATGACTACTGAGTATCTTTTCATGTGCATATGGGCCATTTGCATTCCCTTTTGTGAAATGCATTTTGCTCATTTTTCTACTGATTTATCTTTCTCTAACCAACTTGTGAAAAGTATTTACATATTCTTAATGCTAATCCTTAGAATTTACCCTCTCCCAATTTGTAGGCTTCTTTTTATTTCGTTACAGTGTCTTTTGATGAACAGAAGTTCTTGGGGTGCCTGGGTGGCTCAGTCAGTTAAGCCTCTGACTCTTGACTTTGGCTCAGGTCCTGATCTCAGAGTGGTGAGATTGAGCCCCAGATCAGGCTTGCTGCTGGGTATGGAGCCTGCTTAAGATTCTCTCTCCCCTGGGGCGCCTGGGTGGCACAGTCCTTAAGCGTCTGCCTTCGGCTCAGGGCGTGATCCCAGCATTCTGGGATCGAGCCCCACATCAGGCTCTTCCACTGGGAGCCTGCTTCTTCCTCTCCCACTCCCCATGCTTGTGTTCCATCTCTCGCTGGCTATCTCTGCCAAATAAATAAATAAAATCTTAAAAAAAAAAAAAGATTCTCTCTCCCTCTCCCTCTGCCCCTCCCCACCCTCACCACTAAGGCACATGTGTGCACTCTCCCTCTAAAAAAATAAACCAGGGGCGCCTGGGTGGCACAGCGGTTAAGCGTCTGCCTTCGGCTCAGGGCGTGATCCCGGCGTTATGGGATTGAGCCCCACATCAGGCTCTCCCGCTATGGGCCTGCTTCTTCCTCTCCCACTCCCCTGCTGTGTTCCCTCTCTCACTGGCTGTATCTATCTCTGTTGAATACATAAAATAAAATCTTTAAAAAAAAAACAAAAAAATAAAAAAATAAACCAAAACAGAAGTTCTTAACTTTAATGTAGCAAAATCTATCAACATTTTCTTTTACAGTTGGCCCTCTTGTTGTCTTGTATAAGAGATCCTTCCCCATCCCAATGCCATAAACATAAAAAATTCAAACTGATGCATAGACCAAAAAATAAATCCTAATGGAAATTAAAAATTAATTGGAACTGAATGATAATGAAAAGACTGCATACCAAACCTTGTGAAATACAACAAAAGTAATGTCTCAAGGGAAACCTACAGTCTCAAGTGTTCATATTTTAGAAGTTGTATACGAACGAGCTAAGCATCCCACTTAGGAAACATGGCAGAAACCACCGGTCCTCACCAAGATCCCTTTTCCGGCGGCCCTCGCAGTGAGGGGGCGTGGTCACCGTTTCTAGGCTAAGGTGTTGGTGCAGCTTCACTTTCGCATGTGCCGCACTCCAATCTACCAGAGAGAACGCCAGGGTGAGCCCCAAGTTGGAGAAACCATAAAACAGGAGTAGCCTGAGTCCCTGAGTCACTGGCTGGAGGACGGCTGGCACGGAGCGCTGCCCACCCGGCGCGCCCGCAGAGGACTATGCCTGAAGAACACGTGAAGTCTTCGTGCGTTGAGGAACTGAGATATGTAAGTTGTTTCAGCACGAACCTAAAATAAGTTAAAACACAACACAGACCAGAATAAACCCAAAGGACATAGAATGAAGGAGAAGATAAAGAGCAGAGATCACTGAAATGGAAAACAAAGACACAGCAGAAAGTCTCAACAGCGGGACAGCTGTTCTTCCCTGAGCTCTGGAAAAGCCATCAGATAACTGCTCCGCTCTGCTCTGCCTCTCCTCGCCAGAAGCGTTTTCTTCTCCCCACACCGCTCAGAAGAAGCGCGCATTGAACCCCTGTGTATTCGAAGCCGCATGGGCCGGACTGTTTATTCCTTCTTTCTCCAAGTGCCAAAGCAATGTGCTGTACTTTCCCCCATCGCAGCTGCATCGGGAAAACACCAAGGGTGAGAGAGCAGAGCAAGGGACCAAAAATCAGACAGTAAAGGTAAAAAGGGCACGAGGAAGAAAGGCCCGCAGAGCCGAGGGCAGGGTTTCCTGGGGCGCTCAGGACGAGTGCTTCCCGTGCAAGGGAAAAAAATCAAAAGCAGAGTATTGTCATTTGTGTGCCCCAAGTATTTTCCAGTGCCAGGCACAGAATTCGATCCTATTCCCCATGTAATAAGTGTAGTCCTCGTGTTCAGTTAATTCTACAAGTGTGCTTTTGATAAAAGTACCCGGATGGATCCATCAAGGAAGAGCAACCGAAAGGTCCAGTAATCCTCATCATTAGCTGTGATTTGCAGAGGAGGGATTTTTAATTTAATTACCTGATATGCCTTCCTTTTAATCTTGTCTCTGTTGAACTGCATCATAGGTGAACATCCCCTGCTACTTGTCTTTTCAGAGTGTGGGTTCCTGGGAGAGCAGAATCCCTGCTCGTTTCCATCCTTCAGCAAGTGGAACCCCGCAGACTCAGGCGAGCCCAGCGTCGCAGGGAGCAAAGGATGACGTTATTATAAAACCAGACGTCCCCTGTCTCAGATGGTAGAGACAGTGTTGTCTGTTATCTCTTTTTTAAAGATTTTATTTATTTGACAGAGAGAGAGACAGCCAGCAAGAGAGGGAACACAAGCAGGGGGAGTAGGAGAGGGAGAAGCAGGCTCCCAGCAGAGGAGCCTGATGTGGGGCTCGATCCCAGAACGCTGGGATCACGCTCTGAGCCGAAGGCAGACGCTTAATGACTGAGCCACCCAGGCGCCCCTGTTTGCTGTCTCTAAGCCACAGCAGTAATAGTCTCAGTAGTACGGTCACTCACCCCCTCAGGACGAAGGCTCTTGAATGTATACTGTCTACTCAGCAGCCTTCGTAATGACACGCTTGGCTTTCTCGGGCCCGAATTACTCCCTTCAACGAAACATCACAAAACTGGAACAGCCCTCCGTCTTGCCTCAATTTATGGGAGTGTTCTTTTGCCCCTTACTCTCCAACTGTTAATTTTTCTGTGCCTAATTTGAAACTGCCTGCATGAGTCTTAAATGAGTCCTCTGTAGACTTCTGAATGAGCTTACGTTCTCAGCAGTTCCTGTAATCCCGTAACCAAAGAAGCCGTTGTTGACGGCCCGGGTGTATTCTTCCTATAAATACGAGTGAGTTCTGACGCCTGATACCATGTTTTTCTTTAGAACGAGAGCCAATGTAATGAAATTCTATATGCAGTAGTCTGCAAAAAACCTGAATATAGGATCTTTTTTTTTACAGAAAACTTTAATAATTTTCTCTAGTTTTTTTCTGACTGTACAGTCATTAATTTTTCCATCTAGTTACTTCAATAATATTTGTTTTACTGCCTACCCTGGGAGTTACACAGACTCTGATTTAGAAAGGCTCATAATCCAAGCCAGAGAGCCAAACATCTAACAGGATGAGTCAATGTTAGAGAAAAACAGGAGAAACCAGTTAATTACGTCCAGAGCAGCATCAAAGAGAGCCTCATAGGGTTGACCTTGGGACTCACCCAGTGACTGAATCTGGAAGGATGAATCCATCCTCAGGACCTAAGAATCCAGAACTAAGTGCTAAGTCAGGGGTGTGAGAAGAGAATTAGCTAAAATTAAATAGTTGTTAGTTAACACGAACATACAAACCAAATCCTACACCCTGGCATTTGTATTTTATGTTGTCTAAAGAGTATAATTCAATTAACATCATAGATACCCTCTAAGGGGGCCCTTCAGTAGCACCCCTTCATGGAGGAGAAGTCTTAAAAAGACAATTCCAAGTAAAACATACTACTCTAAACAGGATTGGCTTAAATGTTCTTCCATTTATTTATTTAAATGCCCTAAGAGCAAAAGGAGAAGCAAATCTTGAAAGGTCTTAGTTTGTTTCTTTGCTCCTCCAAAGACGAGGTTCTAGTTTTTTTGCTTTTGTTTGTTTTTCTGTTGTTTGCTTTTTTTGTTCTTTGTTTTGTTTTTTTAAACTGCTCATCTGATCTGAATGCCGTGAGCACAAATAATATAAAAAGCCAATTTTGTCAATCCACCCTGATTGTCTCCCATTTTTTCTAGGAATTAAACAGATTATTTCCTAGGAAATAAACAGATGAGTAAAATCACATTGGGGGGTCATCATTAGGTGTTCAGGGTAGTAAGAGACCCATGGAGGCAGATAATTCATACAAAATTCAACTGTGACACAGGGAACAGAACAGAATTTTGCTAGAAAAAGAGAAGGAAGAAAATATGATTAAGTTGAATTGTGTGGACTGCTGATTATGTAGGTTTTTATTTCATATGGCCAAATTCACACATTCACACGGTTCCCCTCACAGAGGAGGGACACGAGTGCAAGAGCCCGAGCCCTAAAAGGGCTGGGAAATTCACCGTAAAAGGTGTAGCCTCAGTCCCACGCCAGTCCCATGTCACAAATAGATAAACTGAGACTCGTGGGCTATCAGATATGGCCTCCCTTCACAAAAGTTCTTCCAGAAACAATATTCATGACCACTGTGTCTGCACGCTCGCAGTCTGGCGGATACGCTGCACATGCCCACGTGGTCAAAAGTCAGGCACAGCTCCACAAAGCAAAAGAACCCAAGCCTCAAGATCACCTTCCAGCCCCTTGTCCCTCCCACAGGGTCTCTTTCCCTAGTTATCCCCCAGCCAACCACAGCATTAGTTGGAAAAGTCATCCAAGGACAGGGCTTTTCAGCTTCTGTGAAGGCGATACCCAATCTATTCACTTCATATTCATGTAAGAGATCGTTCTCATGAACATTTTCAAAATGGGTACCATTCTACATGATTCCTATTCTTCTAACCCTAGGAAACACAGAAATAAGTTTGGGGGTACCACTCCAAACCGGGGATGAGAGGCAAAAGCCATTCAGCCAACAGGAGATGGGCAAATGCTCCGATTTTGTTTTCCTCCATCATTTTGCTAAAGAAAGCTGGGGAGGAGTAAAGAGAGAAGACCTGTTGGCGATAAGTCAAGCCTGTGTCGTGATACTGCGGTTCTGATGTGTCCGATCAGACAGGCTTTTATCGCTGGAGTTCTGACTCACTAACACTTCTGAGCAACCGAGATTTGTCCCAGCAAAAACCAGCCTTCCGGGTCACACACAGCACAGCAGCCTCCTGACAGCGAGGCATTATTTTGCTGCTTACGGACAAAAGAATGAGCAATTCTCTGTAGACCAGCTCGGAATGTCTTATTTACTAGAGGTTAAGATGGCGTAAACACTACTACTACAGCATTCCCACAAAAGTCAATACCTATTAAGTGCTGTGTGGTAGGCGATACGAAGGGCCTTACAAACATTATCTCCTTTAATCCCCATAAGCCTATGAAGTCGATTCTATTATTACCCTCATTTTGCAGATAACTGGGGAGCAGAGAGATAAGGAACTTGCTTCAAGTCACAAAGCCTGTAAGTGGTAAAGTGGGACAGCTGGATTATCTGACTTCAAAAGCTGAGCCCCCAACTGCTCCTAACTACTGCCAATTTCCCAAAGTCAAAGACTCCTAAATTAGTACTAATTCCTGAAATCTCTCCACTCTTATCCTGGCACAGCCTCAGCTGGAATGACAGAGAGGTATTTAGGAGCGGGAAAACAGAACTCGACACTGACAAAATTAAAAGACAATTTCTTAACTTCAGAGACAGTATTACTTTATATCAAACTTCATTTTTAAAGCTCCTTCATGTTTCTCTAAAAAAATCTGAAGGTTCGGACCAAGATATGTCAAAATGTTGAAGGAAGGTCTTAAAATCTGGTCTTTGTCACCCTAACATTAAACTATCAGGGTAAATTCCTTTAAACGGGTCTGGTCTATGGAAGAACAACAACAAAAAATTTGTTTCCTGACTTTTTCTCTCCTTTTAATCATTCCTTCACAAATACTTGAGTGCTTACGAAGTTTTCTGCCCATGGGGAGAGAAAACGAGAATACCCCTATCCCCGGATCCCTGGTTTTCAGGAGTGATGTAGCTCGTCTTTTTTAAGAGCCTTTATTTTTTTAATTTTCTCCTACAGCTTCAGTCTCACTTCTCAGGGAGACAAGAAACTCAGTAAAGACGAGCGTGTGTAACATTCGGTTGCAAGCGTGGCAGGAGCGCTCAGACTGTGACCCATCTTCCCAGGAGCAGTGACTGTACAGCGGGAGGTAGGACCGGCAGAGAACGTAGGATTAACCCCATGATGTTGGCTGTAGCCGCACATGCTTTAATCCCGGAGGCCTGTTGTAAACTGGCAGCATATGAACAGCTGATCCATCAGAAGATGAACTTCACAAATGTTGCCATAGAATGTTTGAGAATCCCTAAGGACGGCCAGCATACAACCAGAATCTTGTCTTTAATAACCCCACACCACGTGCCTTTCTATGTGAGGGGAAGGGAGGAGAGGTGCCCCAAAGTTTCTCGAAGACTGTGTGCGACAGGCTCCTGGCTGCGTGCTGTTATTTTGTTGATTGTGGACAAAATCTGGTCTCTCCTCTTTCCAAATCATTAAGCCATAGGCCATTATTGTAGAAGGACTTTTGTAAGAGGACAAAATTCTTTTCCACATACACACACAGGGTTTGGGACAGACCTCACATGCCTAAAACTGGAGAAAAACATAGCCATCTAGCAAATCTGACTTTAATATAATCTTTTTCCTTTACTTACATTAAACTTTACATTTGTCAAAACTTTGTCAGACCAGCACATTCCTAGCAGTAATTTTAGCGGCCAAAAATAAAACCCCTAGGGCAAAACTTAGCACTTGCGAAGTTTCCAGAAAATTATTAGGTAAATTTTATAAAAAGAAGATTACTATTTTTTTCTAACCCATATCGTACAGGTTATAAAATCTTTTTTTTTCTTTTTAAGTCCCTCTAGGTATCCCCACGGGTACCATGATCCCACTAGGTATGATTCATCATGCAAGACCTTCCACCCAGTTGAAGAAACATCAGAAACGTCAGTTTTTGTGTACTGTTTAAGCCAGTTTTTAATCTATAGATTCCTAAATACTCACCTTCAGGTGATTAGCATGAATGTATAAAACAAAAAACCCACCTTCCATATAATCTCCAAGGTAGTGGTTTGTAGTGGTCTCATCCCAAACGAAATGCTGCAGGGTCTCTATCACAAGGGTGGGAGCCAAATGTGAACCACTCGTCCATAAAGGCTAGTCACAGACACATGGAGACCCTCAAATGAAGCCCTCTCATTTATGCCTATGGTGGCAAAAAAAAAAAAAAAAAGCTCCATGACATTTATTCTTTGCTGGTAATATTCAGATGTCAAACAAAGAAATTTACTTAAGCTCTTCAGGGAATAAAATTATGTGTAAACACTTTAGGATTTTCTGAGGGCTAACAAATCGACACTTGGTAACATTCATGGTCTTTGAGCCAGAGGAAGCAACAACTGCTTGGCTTTGCGGGGAGGAAAAGAAAAACAGAAAATCCCATAAAGCTGATTCTAGAACTTTGGGTTTGGTGGGTAGAGAAGCAAGGAGAAAGAAGGAGAGATAGACAATAGGCAAGAATATAGCATGAAGACTGAATCACACTGGATGAGGACGACGACAGGATTTCTTTTAAATCGCTTGTCCTCAAAAGGATGGCATCTCGTCCTGGAGGCCGTTTTGGAAACATGAGGTGCCAATGATGGGGAGGGCCACTACTGGCACTCAACAGGTGGGGCCTGGGTGCTGCATGAGCCCCACCGCTTAGATCCCTTACAACCAAAGACCGTCCCCCATAAGGACCGCATTCGACGGCACACCAAGTACTCACATGGATAGAAACCCGGTTCAGAATTATCTGAGTCTGGAATCTCATTTTATCTGTACACACACAGGGAATTTTTAGTCCAGTTTTAAGACATGTTGGAATTTTCAGGAATGCAATCCGTCTCCAAACTGAGAGAAGCCTGTACAGTAAAGTGATGATGAACAAGGAGGGTGGGGCTAAATTGCTTCGATTTAATGCCGGCTCTGCTGTTACCGGCTATCTACCCTCGGGTAAGTCCCTCACTTGTAAAATGGGAAGAACAGGGACTCTCACCTCATAAAGTTGTTGGGTAAGTATTTAGAACAATGGCAGGCACTCAGTAAGCACTATGTGGGTGTAGCTCTCCTAGACTTTTGTTTTATCTACAACTTTATCAACAATTGGCCACATTTTAGAAAATCATGTTACTGACATCAATCTGTTCCTGGCATTGAGTTGCCAACAGAACACACCTGTACTGGTCTCCATTTGTAGCTGCCACATTCGGGGTGATGCTGCCACATTCGGGGTGATTTTATCTACAGGTGCAAGTGTGTGCCTTGTTTCAGTATTTCAATACATCTTGTAATATAACCATGCTAGAATATTTTCATAGGAAAATAAATATTTCACTATAAAATACTTATATATTTGTTTATATTTCATTTAGGACATGAAATTGATGCATGTGTATAGCAGCTGCTTACCTATTAATTTCATTTTGGAATCATAAAAGTAAACGTGGGTGATGCTTTTATATGTGAGGATAGGTTTTACCATCCATGATTTTTAGTTGATGATTGTAGCTATGTTGTAAAATACTTGTGATAAAAAGGGGTGGGTGTTGAGTTGGGTCTGGTAGGGCTGAAGAAAAAAACCACTATTTTAAAGTTTCGTGTCAAAAAGTGTCATTCCACACGCCCACCATTAAACCTGGATTACTATGGAGGCAATTGGTTTCCATTAACTGAGAAGAAATCAGCATTAAACTAGTATTTATATATCCCAACGGTAGAGATATATACAAACTTTTTTTTTTTTTGCAGGGATCTATTTCTCAAACACAATTCAGGAGAATACCCCAAATAAAAACACAGATGAAGCTGTGGCATCTGACTGACTGAAGACAGAGGACCCAGGAATTCCTCCAGTCTTGTCTTAGGGCTTGAGGGAACCAAGTCGCAGAAATACCCATCTGGTGCAGTAATTTAAGTTGGGCACTTCCTGTATTTAAGACTGACTGAAAGGGCATTTGAAGATGGTCATCTAATCACAAGTGGCATTTTCTCCACAGGAAAGGGGCCAACCACCAGCTAAGACCTCCAAAGCTACTGAACTTATTACTTAGCTGAACTATAGCACTAAGAATCCTCCCAAATCCAGGGAGTGAGAGGAAGTATTCCCATCCCCTTATCTGGGCATAAAGCCAGCTCAAGCTAACAGTAAAATGGGCCAAGGTTGGCGCCTCTCCTTTTCCATAGCTTCCATTGCTAGTCTCCAGAGCCCTATTACCAGACCTCCTCACCCTATGCTCTGCCCTTACATTGTGTTTAAAGCACCCAATGAATCATGCATTCCAAGCCTCTTCTACTCTTCAGCCACAGCTCCCTCAGAGGCTGACAGGAAGAGCCTGACTGAATTCAATACCCTCAGCCTCACCAGAGGCACTTAAAAAGGAAGATGTTTACTAAGTTCAGGGAAGCTCTAATTAGTTGAGTTTCAGGCACTTGAACAAAGTAAACAATTCCAGGGGGGGGGGGGGGTCGAGTAGGGGGATACCAGCTCTGCCTAGGAATATACCTTGGAAAATTCCCCAGGTGTAATGTTACTGTACCGTGTTTCCTCAACACCCCCACTTCTAATCCATAACATCCCAAAATGCTTGGGAGGGTTTATTTTGTGTTTTAACAATAGTGTTCACCATGGCAACAGCCAAGGTGGTCACTTGTAAATCGGAAAACACCTCGAACACTCGTTTTCATTAGCTTCACGTAGGACGCAAAACAGAAATATTTCAATTACATGTGACTAAGAGTAAGAAAAATATACAACTATATTTAAAACACTTAAATTAACAAGATAGTACTTTTCTGTTCTAACAAAATATCATACATTCAGTTTAAACAAGAGTTACTATCCTGACACGCTTTTCCAGAATACCTGATGCTAGTTGAAAATTAGTGACCATGAGACTTTCCAAGAGATTTCTATTTAGCAAAATATGTACAATTTTGAAGAACTGCCTGTTTGTTTGTTTTTTCTGGAAGACAGACATTACACAGTCAAAATGCAAACTGACGTATCTCTCATAAACCTAAATATTGTGGCTTCATTTTTCTGAATGATGCTTTGGCTGTCAGCAAATCTTGTAGCTTCTTTTCCCTTAAAGGTAATAATATAACAACAACGATGCCCCTCACAAAGAACCATAAACTTCTTTGTGAGTAACAAGCCCTATCTAAACGTGTCCACGTGTTTCTGGAGTAACTGACCTACGTACTGAGGTTGTTAGGAAAAGGCAGTAACCAAGTGCAACAGGCCTACACTTACTTGAACCACGTCTTTGAAACAGCATGAAATGCATGCCACATGTTATTTCAAAGTCAAAGCTGCTACACGTACAAATATGGTATGTAGCTTGAAAAATCAAAACAAAAATGTTTTCTCCACTGGCCTTTTCAGGTGAAGAAGGTGGACCACAAACCAACCCATCTGTGTGACAATGGCCACCGATTTCGGCCCTGCCCCCAACACGAACAATGGCCCGGTTCCTCATAATGACCGTTAACATTCCTGGCCCAGGCTCCAGTTTACAGAGTGTGTCTCCGTGTTCCGACCCTAAGGAAGCAAGAAAAGCAGACTCTACTCATTTCTCTCCTTCTGCCTCCACAAGGCAACACCTAAGATCCTCCGGATTTGTTTCCCATGCAATTACTTCAAAATTCCGAGAAGGGCAGTATACAACTTCCAAAAGAAAACAAACAATGGAATTGCATAAGGTCACTACATAATACTGTGGATGAAAACCAGAACAGGTTGTCAACCGAGGAAGCAAGGCACTTGGGGCGGGAGACGGGACGAGTCCGGGAGGGCGGGGCTCAGTGAGTCAACAGTTTCAGGCGAGTAAACCAGCTGACCAGCAGGGACGGTTCTGCAGACGACGCCTTGGCCGCCGAGGAGACCGGCTTCTTTCTGGGCCCTTCCTCCTGGAACGGAATCGTGGCGCTGCTGTGGAGATCCGAACTGACGTAGCACCTGCTCCCCCGGACGTAGTCTGCGCCGCGGACCAGCTGCCGCTCCGCTGGCGGCCTCGAGAACCGGTACTGGGGAGAGGAGCTCTCTTCGATGATCGGAGGGATCCGCTCGTTACTGAAATACCGGCAGAGGGCGTCCTCCCCTGTTTTCAGACAAAGCCCACAAGTCCATTAAAAGAAAGAACATCCACCGCGCAGCACTGTTCAGCCAGGCGGGCAGCCCGCTGAGACTTCTGTGCCCGCGAGGTGGGTACCAGACCCTGCCCTTCTGCCGGGGATGAGCTGCAGACAGCCAGGCCCACCCGGCTGGATGTTTACAAAGTAGAAATGGAAGGAGTGCTTCATAGTCAGGCTGCTTTCACCCCTGAGAGGCAACACAAGGGCAGAGCGGAATCAGAGAGCCTGCAATTCCTTACCAGTGAAGAATTGTCATAATTTCACTTGAAATAAAAAAAAAGAGCGGAAGTCTGTCTCATTCTATCACTCCTTCTCCATCTGTCCCTGTTCGATGCCTGCAGCATGTAGCACATGCTTCTAGAACTGCGGTTCTCATCCTGGAGCATCGCAAGAGCATTTAGAAAGGTGGGGGTGCCCTGGGTTGTTACCCTCAATGAAGGGCAGGCACTAGTCTCCTTTAATGGACAGGATTCAAAGATTTTCATGCTCTGCCATGCTTAAGACATTTCCAAACAAGGAAAAATGGTCCCAGCCTAAATGCCCGCAGACAGCTCCTAGGATGGGGGTGGGGGTCGGGGGTAGTTAGGAAACTGAATAGAAACCTAAAATGCAAGGCACTTTGGCAACGAGTAGCATTCTTTTGACCCAGAAATTCCACTCCTAAAAATGTATGAAGATCGGCACAAAGAAACCTAAGTGTCCCACAGCAGCAGCCGGAATGAACACATGCCAGAGCCTTCAGATGGACCGCTAAATGCAGTTGTTACAGAACACGTACATGTCTGAAATAACAGTCACCTTCCACAGTACTGTCAAATATCTATTTCTTCCATTTTGCACATTTTTTTTCTAAGCATATAACATTAGAAAACATTCAGAGTGATTATTTCTAGGTTGGGGAAGCAGATTACAGTTGAGTTTTATTTTCTCGAATCTTCTAGATGTTTTTCAAGGTACTTGTTTTGCTTTTGTAATCAAAGGGGCAGTTACTTTTAAGAAGTGCCCATTGTCAGAGAACCACGTATTGTAGGAGCCTACTTATATGAAACGTTGAGAATACAAAAATCCAGAGAGACAGAATGTAGATGAGTGGTTGCCAGGAGCTGAGGGAGGAGGGAACGAGGAATGACTGCCTGCAGGGGTTTCTTTCCCAAGTGATAAAATACACTGGAATTAGTGCTGATGGACACACAACTCTACGAATGTATTAAAAACCTGTGAACTGTACCCTTTAACAGGGTGAGTAGATTTATGGTATGTGAGTTCTCTCTCAAGAAAGCCGCTTTTTTTAAAAAAGTGTCCATTGTGCAGACAGACACCTTTTCATTCTAAAATGATCCTACGACAGAAATATGGAAGGTGAGATGGGAAGTCAAGTATGTCTCCACTTCCAGACTTAACACTCCCCACCTCCCACCCCAATCTCTCAATACTCAAAGGAAATAAAAGGCTAAATCAGGGATTAAAAGCCTACGAGAATAGCAATGATGTTGACATTTCTAATCTAAACACAGGACAGCCCTGCCACCTGCTGACTGCTCTACAGATTTTCACATGCCAATTAAGGGTATCCCGGACCTACCCAGACATCTTCTCCCTTTTCCACTTGATTATAATCCAGGTGATTTGGTTCCTAAGGGAGGAACTTTACCAAGGCCCAGGGAGATGAGAGGGGTTGATCACTTCGGAAGTTGAGCCTCCAGACCTTTTTCTTCTTTTATTTTTTTAAAGATTTTATTTATTTATTTGAGAGAGAGAGCGTGCGCGCATGCGAGCACAGGGAGGGGGAGAGGGAGAAGCAGACTCCTCACTGAGCAGGGAGCTCCATGCAGGGCTCGATCCCAGAACCCTCAGATCATGACCTGAGCCAAAGGCAGACACTTAACCGACTGAACCACCCAGGCACCCCTCTTCTTCCTTTTATTATCTAAGGTCTCCTGTACTTTAACTTTTCACCTGCTCTTTGTTTCAGCACTATTCAAACAATGGTAGAGTGTCTTTCCAGTGTTGATAACCAAATTATCTGGCAAAAAATAAGAATTTATTTAAAAACATTTCCCTCAGGGAGCCTGGGTGGCACAGCGGTTAAGCATCTGCCTTCGGCTCAGGGCGTGATCCCGGCGTTATGGGATCGAGCCCCACATCAGGCTCCTCCGCTATGAGCCTGCTTCTTCCTCTCCCACTCCCCCTGCTTGTGTTCCCTCTCTCACTGGCTGTCTCTATCTCTGTCAAATAAATAAATAAAATCTTTAAAAACAAAACAAAAAACATTTCCCTCAAGACTAGTGTAATAACCAGGAACTTCGACTACAGGGTGAATAACGAAATGTCTTTTCCAACGGCAATTACTCTCTAACACAAGTAGGATTTAGGGAGGAAAAAAAATCCATGTCCATGCATCAAAAATCAAACAGACTCCAGTCATAAAATTCAGAGTGAGACTGCTTAATGAATAATGTATTTCTACTTATTTAGAAATTTACAGACCATCAATATCCACAACCTTTTTATTTTTTTTTTAAGATTTTATTTATTTGTGTGTGAGAGAGTGAGTGAGTGAGCAGGGGGAGGGGCTGAAGGAGAGGGAGGGAGAGAGAGAGAGAGAAGGAGATGCTGCGCTGAGCACAGAGCCCACTGTGGGGCTCAATCTCACAACCCTGAGATCATGACCTGAGCTGATATCAAGAGTTGGAGGCTTAACCATCTGAGCCACCCAGGCGCCCCCACGACCTTTTTTAAAGCACACGATGCTAATGAGGAAATTCATACTCACTAACTAGGATGACATAATTCTGCCATTCCAGAAACAGGTAGGGCCTCAGAGATTCAGCAACCCCGAGTTTATAGGTGAGAAGACAGGACTCAGGCTGGGTCCTCTATCTGGTTATTACAGCACAACCAGGAATAGGGTTGAAATGAGGGCCATGGCTTTTTTGACTCTGGTTTGGTGTATTTTTGGTTTGCTTCAACTTACCCTTCCTCCCATGACCTCGCGGTCTGGCAAAAGGGTCCACGATCCCCATCCAGCTTCCATCCGCAGGCATGGACAAAGGCCGGGGCTTGCCTTCAAAGGGTGGGGAAGGAACGCAACAAGTTGACAAAGTTTGTGGACCTTAGAGAATCTTTCCTTTTATTTGTAATTTAAGACTCCCCCATTTCACACTCATTTAACCATAAGTAATAA
Source organism: Ursus maritimus (assembly GCF_017311325.1). NCBI lineage: Eukaryota > Metazoa > Chordata > Mammalia > Carnivora > Ursidae > Ursus > Ursus maritimus. The sequence continues at coordinate 57,976,041 of NW_024423675.1, forward strand.
CATTATTTTAAACTAAGAAAAGTATTTTAAAGCATCCTGTTTCTGTGGCGAGCAATGAGGACAGAGGCTGGCTGAACTGAAGTTTGTGTGTCGACAGGGCAAAGCCACTCCAAGCTCAAACCCAGCCGCTTGCAAGTTAAAACTGCAACATGATCTCACGCCACTGGGCTTTGATGCCAGGCAGAGTAATGACTTGACAAGACTTCGCTTTAGAGAGATGAATAAAGGTCTCATACTTAGAATTTCATTGAGGTTTATGTTTTCCTCAGATTACCCTTCAAGGCTGCCAAATTCATCCAACAGTTCCAAATAAGGAAGGGGGTGGGGGAGGGGAGGAAAAACAAATGGCAGAACAAAACAAGCACTCGGAAATGTACCATAAGATGGTGTTTTCTCTCTCATTTTTGTGGGCAGAATATTGGTTTCCACCGAATACCCAGGCAACTGATCAGAATCAGCAATGGTAAATCTCCGTCTTCGGCTCTCCTGGTCCAGGAAGGAATTTGGCGACTCGGAACCCTTAGGACCTGGCAATGGCTGTTTGCATTTACTGAAGCCTCCGTAAAGAAAACTCCCGTTCTCATCCCTGGAAGACAGTGGGCAATGATTAAGTTGCTTACAAAGATCCTCTCCTACAGAAGAATTACAGGACATAGCTTCCTCCCGCACACGCACACAAGAACATTTTAATCCTCCTTTCCACTGGAGGAAAAAGCACTCCTTCTTCCATCTCTGTCATCCCTCCAATACACAGAAATCCTATTAGATAAGAGTAAATAGCACGATCCTACTAAATAAAAGAAAATGACTTTTTTTTCAGATATGTTTAAAGAGTTTAAGTATAGCTTTGAAAAGACAGCTCTGGTTTTCCTGTACTTCTATCCTATAACTGAATCTCCTATTTATTACAGAAATCACAAGTTAAGGTATAATTGAGCCATTTTTCAAATGCCCAAAGTAGTATCTTTGCCAAGATCCAGCAAAGATGACACTGGATATGTAACGGAGTTGTTAGGTTTGACATTATCATACCCGACGGAGAGTGTCTGTTTTCTGAACTCCGTACAGAAACTGGCAAGTGTTGGATTAACAGCTCCAACTTAATTCTTTCTAAACGTCAGCTTTTATAAAACTTGAAATTAATTCTAGTTGATCCAAGTTCCCAGCTAGTTAAATTTTTTTTGCATTTAGAAAATTCTCTTAGGTGATCACTGCAAAAACTACTAGACAAAATACAACATCAACTAAGTCCAAAAACAGTCTGAAGATCAGCTTGGCCTGCTTGGTATTCCTGGTGAACCCCCTGCCTGTGCACCCCTCTTCCTTCTATGACTCCATCTCCTTCTAAACTTTTAAACCTGGCATATAACTTCCTCATTCACCAAGCTTTCAGGACTCACCTCGTTCTCCATAACCATTTGCATGTCTCATTCCTCAGAAGCTATCCTTCATTAATGGAGTGTAAGTGTGTACACACGTGTGCACATGGGTATGTGTCCATGTGTGTCCCCCGAGTAGATTAAAAGCTCCAGCTCCCTTACCCTTACCCCTTTGCTGTGTACGTACTCTCCTTCCTGCCACTGCATCTGTGACCCTTCGCTGAGACCCACACAAGAACATTCAGAGTTGGGGGTTTGGGAGTGGCCTCCTGGTTTCTTACAGAACAACCCCCACTGGTCATCAGTGAAACTGTGTTCTCCACGTGCAAAGGCAACGACTTGTCACTTTAAACACATTTAAGATCCTGTGACCACATGACTCTGGTCCGTGAAGACAGGGAAGAGTCCCGTCTACCAGCCAGGATGTCTCTGACCAGCTAAGGTAAGTTCTCTCTGCGCTGTTCTAAGTTCTGGGCAGCCCAAACCCAGGGAGAGGAAAATGATGTTCATTCTTCCTTGTGCCCAGGGAAGAAACACGAGAGAATCAAATACTCGGCTTGAAACAAAAATAAACCAACAAAAAACTCCCAATATAAAGTAAAATATCACTGTTAAGTTCAGTCTGAACTTTTACTCATGTAATGTTATAGCATAATTATGTATTCCTCAATTTATTCTCGAACAGTTGACAAAGACATTGGCAGTTCTCTGGGGGTAAGAAGTGCATCTGTTTTGTGTAAGACGGTGATTCAGGCCCTACACTCACTAAATGTATGCCGAATAAAGGAGCCAAACTCTCTGTAAATAAGTAAACGGATATAAATAAGCCTATATTTCACACATAAATAATCCCCTATGTAACAGCTAATATGACTAGCTTCATTATACCATGTACCAATTAAGAATTTATTCTATTAGAATTTCTAACACACACACAAACACATGCATGCACAAATACAGAATATCACACCTCCATTCACACTTTTGAAGTCCTATGAAGAACACAACTCTCCCTGCAAAATAAAACTGTAACTTTAACTTGCTGCACAAAGACATTTATTATCTTCCTCCCCAGAGATGATTTTACATTATACATAATCAAACTTCAGCTTCAGGGACCCCCCAAACAGCCCCTTCTGATGTTCCAGGAGGAGCTAAAACAATGCATTCCCAAGAGCACATGCTTTCTTTACATAGAGTCCCCTCCCCACCAAGCTACATAGTTTTAAGACCCATGAAGCCTGGATCCATTCCTACACTTCCCCCTAAAGGATCACATATCTCCCCCCCAGTTTTATTGAGATATAATTGGCAAATAACACTGCATTTGTTTTAGGTGTGTAACACAATGACTTGATATGTGTCTACATTGTGAAATGATCACCACAAAAAGTCTAGTTAACATCCACCACTTCCCATAGCTACAAATTCTTTATTCTTGTGATGAGAACTTTTAAAATGTCTCTCAGCAACTTGCAACTATAAAATACATTATTGTTAACTATAATCACGGTGCTGTACGTGACATCCCACAACTTCTTAATTTGTAACTGAAAGTCTGGACCCCCCCACACACACCTATTCCTCCCACCCCTACTCCCAGGATCACACATTTTAAAACAACTGCAATTTGAAGACAGCCCTGTCACCTTGGAGTTCATCAACTTCTGCCCTCAAAATCCTCATGGCCTTCACACCACCACTCAGAATCTCCACGCACAGGACATGGGCATGCACACCACGAACGGACACTGACGTACCGGGGAGAGTAGGGAACGGCCGGTGGAGGAGGGATATAAAGATCCAGGATGGCTGGCTTCTCCTTCTTCAGCGAGGTATCCATAGTGCTTTCAGGGGACTGGGTTGTGGTGGGTGGAGGTGAGGTCTGAAATGGAGGCCAGTGCAAAGGGCGGAGGTGAACTTAAGAGATTATTCCTGGGTAACTCTCCTTCCTCAAAGCCAACACTGAGGGCCGAGGTCATTCGTGTGTTTACAACCATTAGCAACACTCAATTTGTAGTCTCTGAGACACTCAGAGTTAACTGGGAGTTTTGAAAGACTAGATGCATAGGAAGAAGTAGAGGCCTGGAGGTAGGGGGTGGGGGGCGCCTAGGTGGTTCAGTTGGTCATCCGACTCTTGGTTTTGGCTCAGGTCACGATCGCATGGGTTGTGGGATCGAGTTCTTCATCGGGCTCTGTGCTCAGTGTGGAGTCTGCTTGAAAGAGTCTCTCTGTCTTTCCTTCTCCCCTGCTCCCCCGTGCACTCGCTCTCACTCTCTCTCTCTCAAATAAGTAAATAAATCTTAAAAAAAGTAGTAGTAGTAGTAGTAGTAGTAGAGGCTTAGAAGCCAGGTTTGAATTTTAGCTCTGAGCAAATCACTTAAATATCCATGCCTCAGCTTCCTCCTCAAGCAGCCATCCCGACGGTACCCCTTACGTGGGGCTGCAGCGCAGACTGAATGAGCTAGTTCACACACATCACTAGCGATGCTATCCCGGACTGGGAGCATGGGCTTGGGACTCCATCCGGCTGCTATCCTGGCTATAGCTCTCATTAGCCGTGTATCTCTGGGCAAACCACTCAACTTCTCTGTTCCTCATTTATAAGACAGGAAGAAATGGAGACAAGAACAGTACCCACACAGGGTGAATAAAGTGATACAATACATGTCACAGGCTTAGCACACTGCTTGTCACATGGTAAGTACACAACCTTATGCTGTTTGATTTAGTAGTATATATACACACATCCATACAAGTTAATTTTAAAATTTTAAAATCCTTACCGCTTAATTTTAATTACATTATTGGTCTTGAAGGACCTATTTTAAAAAATCTTGTGTGAGACTTTCAGATCTTATCTCTTCTAGAGACTAACGACACATTTTCTGGCTGGTAAAGGAAATGAGAGGCAATCGCAGAGTCGAGGCATGAAGATGTCTGGTGACGGCCCGTGGGGGGTGCCACATGAGAACTGTGCCTGGCCCCTGGCACCTCAAACCCTAACTAGCCCAGATGGTGACCGAAGACCGCAAAGTCCCCCCGAAGTGAGACCACGAGCTATAAGGACTAGAATAGCCGGTACTTCACAGTGACAGCCCTGTTTTAGGGGGAGACCCTGAGGCTCAAGAGAAATGGGGGCTTAGTCTTTAGTCTCCCGTGACATCATCCCTACAACCTGGATGTTGGCCACTAACACAGTCAACTTGACTCAATATGAATTGATTAACACCTCAATCCGTCAATCTTGAACAATGTCTGAAAACACCGGACCAGGAGGCAGGCCCACAAGCGTCAGCAAAAGTAAAGTAGGGCACCGGCACAAAGTAGGCACTCTCCAAAGACTCCAACATGGGTGGTGCCGTCCGTAAAGTAACTCCCGTTTACCAGGACGGGGGCCTAAAAACAGAGCGATGACACCTTTTCAGGGACAGGCAACATTAATGATGCTGATAAGAAGGAAAGAAGCTCCCTCCCACAAGAGGTGGGTGCCCAGGCATGAAGCCTGGAGGATGACACCCAGCAATGCCCAGGGAGCGTCGGTGTTCCAGAGTTCACATTCTGAAAATAGCCTGGATGCATCGTGAGAACACATGGCAGCTAAGCTGTAAAAACGGCCTCTCGGTTGTGACGGTGGTTCTCTCCCTGGGTCAGAAGCAAAACTAGGTGTCTCCTCCCTCACCGCCATTTGCTCCCCAGAACTGCACAGACAGTGGGACGTGGCAGGAAGGTGGACAAAGCCAGAGAGGAGGGGCATGCCCTTCCTAAGTGAATTTCCAGAGGTTAAGCGATGAACTCTAGCCTGTACTTAGCTGAACACAGCCACGTGACTCTTCCTCCCTCACGTCGAACCCAGTGAAGCTCAAAAGACCCACCATTTCTGCCTTTCCTGACTCTCTAATCTCTGTCACTGGTATCACCAGCCAGGGTCACTGTCACAGTTCACACCTGCCTTGCTTGCCTTCCTCATCCCTTAGCCCAAAGCCTTTTCTTTCCTTTTTTTAAAAGATTTTATTTGAGAGAGAGAGAGCATGCGTGAGAGAGAGCAGGAGTGGGGGGAGCAGGGGAGGGAGAGGGAGAAGTGGACTCCCCACTGAGCAGGGAGCCTGATGTGGGGCTCAGTCCCAGGACCCTGGGATCATGACCTGAGCCAAAGGTAGATGCCTAACTGACTAAGCCACACAGGTGCCCCAGCGTTTTCTCACAGTAAATACTAATAATTAGGAGTGAGGTTTAGAAAGATTAAATACTTTATCAGAGGTCCCACAGCTAATAAGTGGCAGAGCTGGGATTTGAACTTAAGAAGTTTAACTCCAAGCCCCCCCGCCTAACTCTATGCTGTGCTGCTTTGTCAGTCTTTTTGTGCTTCTTCCAAATGACCACTTAACATGAGTCTTTCACTGGAACTGCCCCGTCACAGTTGGGATGTGACTGGTATTATCATTATTTAAGACATAGTTATTTATAAGAACTGACTTATAAATCATGTATTAATCAGTTATTATTTAAGAAGTGATTTTAATTATGTGCCCCTCCTTACTCCATATCCTTTTATTTATTTAACACCCCTCCCATTAAGGTACACATGGAGGTGTATTTCCAATGCTCTATGCATCACAAAGGGTCCAAATTGATAGCCTGAGAAGACCACCATTCCTTCCATTTAAAGATGTACAGTAAAATCGCAGACAGTTCCATATAAATTACAATCTCAACCTTAAAAAAGGGCATTAACATGTCATTGCTTTTTATTCATGATTTAAGAAATAAACACTAAGGACCAATGGTATCAGGAGGGGGTTTGGTCCCTGAGCACAGTCCACCCAGGTGTAGGCAATAAAGGAGTATACTGTTCGTACAGAATTAACACAATACTTTACGACACGATACTGTAAACTGGTGTGCTTTTGACTGTATCACCCCAGTTCTGAACTAAACAATGCAGTGACACCACTCCCCACTGCGTGGATTACTCCCACCGTCCTGCCTTGGCAAACTGCTGCTCAGGACCCCACCCCGTACGGTCTCCCCAGGGTTACTGCTCAAACTGTACCGTCAGATGTGCTTGCAAGGAGAGGGGAAAAGGACCAGAGTGAACGCTCTGCAGTGACGGCAGCTGCTAACCAGCCGAGGCCACCAAGCCGCAGAAATGTGGCTCACCAGGATGAGGCACCAGATTTTTCATTTAATTAGTTACTGTGGTGACTAGTCACACCAGGTGGCTAGTGTGGCTGCCACACTGTTCAGTGCAAGATCTAGAATGTGGACTTTCACAGAAGGAGGACTAGAGAATGAGCCTGTATACACAAACTCCTGAGACCAATCACCTTCAAATGGTAACTGTTCTTTTTGGAGACAAATCCGATCCTCAACATGGTTCGCGCTCTGAGGTCAGGGAAAGGGTTACGACGAATAATGGGTACCTGCACCAGGGGCGGTCTCCACCGGAGGTTTTTCAGGGGGGCAGGGGTGAAGTTGAAAGAGCCTGTGGGGCGCTTCTTAAGCAGTAAGACGACTCCTGTCGGGTTCTCTCTCAATTTCCTCACTAGATTTTTTAGCTGCCATCCCACCTTCAAAGAAAGAAAATGAGGAGAAGGCACTCACTTGTGAATTATGGAAAATCAAATCTATGAATTTATTTCAAGGAAATCAGCTCTGAGCAAATAAAGAGACACCAGTATGTTCATCTTAGCACTACTTAAAACTACGGAAAATTGGATAGAAATCGCAAATTTAAAAAATTCCAGAAAACTGGCTTTGGATTTAGTTCTAGAAGGGAATATTAAAAGTCTGAAGTCTCAATGAACAAACTCACCACAGTCTGCTGATTAACCTGAATGACTTCATCACCAGCATGAATCTTCTGAGATCTGTCCGCAGGAGACTATTAGGAACAAACACAGAGACTTGTCTTATTTTTTAAATCTTCTATTTCTTTCTCCTTCTTTCTTCTGCAGACAACGAGCAAGGGAAATATAATTTCTTCAATAACTATCACACAGTGCACTTATGAGACAATCCCATTGTCTGCGTAGCCTGGCATGGGGATGCGCACTTGTGTTCCCACTTGATGAGTGGTTGGCTGGTCCAGACCACCCGTCAGTTACAACAGTGGGTTCATCTAACCCATCAGGAAGAGTAGGACATGCTGTCGACACGGCAAACTAATAAAAAAGCCTTTGGTTCATCTGAAAAATACCTCATTTAGATCCCTATCAAAATTAATCTTGTAAGGGGCACCTGGGTGGCACAGCGGTTAAGTGTCTGCCTTCGGCTCAGGGCGTGATCCCGGCGTTATGGGATCGAGCCCCACAACAGGCTCCTCCGCTATGAGCCTGCTTCTTCCTCTCCCACTCCCCCTGCTTGTGTTCCCTCTCTCACTGGCTGTTTCTATCTCTGTCGAATAAATAAATAAAAAAAAAATCTTAAAAAATTAATCTTGTAAAAGAGGACCAACTGCTTAACACATAAACACCATCACTGTAACAAGGTCATCCCGTCTCCGTTTAAGTAATTATGAAAACAAAATCTTGTCTACTCAACCTCATTTTACACACTATCACAATGCTATTAGCATAGAAAGATGGTGACAGGGGCGCCTGGGTGGCACAGCGGTTAAGCGTCTGCCTTCGGCTCAGGGCGTGATCCCGGCATTACGGGATCGAGTCCCACATCAGGCTCTTCCGCTATGAGCCTGCTTCTTCCTCTCCCACTCCCTCTGCTTGTGTTCCCTCTCTCGCTGGCTGTCTTTCTCTGTCGAATAAATAAATAAAATCTTTAAAAAAAAAAAAAAAAAGAAAGATGGTGACAATAGAAAATGTACTTCTTCAGAGAAAGCGAATTTAAATTTTTGTCATTTTCAGGTTGAATTCAAAGTGAATGTGTTTTCAGTATCCAAAGTCCAGATTTTGATTCCCCCAAATAATACTTTGCTACAAATCTTCACATATATGTGTGTGCATATAAATATCTAGATATAATCTATTTGTCAAAAAATTTTCCACAATTTTCTGTTCAATTCATGAAACTAGTGCATTCTATGTTTAAGGTATCTTCTATAAGCAAAAGTGAAGAAAAGGATAAACCCTTGATTTCAAATTACAATCTAACGTTATCTAGGCCAGAGTATTTTATTTGGTAACTTATGTAACTGAATCTTCAGACATATTTATAATTATTTTTCAAAATAAAACAGCACCTCTGAACATGGTCAGGAGGGCAGCAACCAAAGCCAAGACACTCTTGGCTGAATCTTCTTACTCAACTGTTGGGCTCACCTCAACGAGAAATGAGCAAGCAACACTAAACTGTAGAAACAGTCCCTCTGATGTATCTAGATCCAATGCAAGGCACAGGTAACTGAGAGTTATTTTTCAAAACATTTAACCTGCCACCACGACAACCAGCGGTGCCTTCCCTGAGAGACCTGCACTGTGGGTACCGCAGGGAGATGGTCTACCTCAAATCTCTTTCTCTAGGGGCACTTAAAGAAAAAAAGTGAATGTGTCTAGGTTCCTTTTTGCCCCTGCATCTCAGATGCTTAACCCACAGTTATAGACCAATTCTGCAAGTCCGAGCAGAATCAGTCCAGCTCAGATAAGCTTCCTGGCTCGGGATTCATTTAAGGTAAGCTTCACTTTATAAAAGACAACCCTGAGGCTAGGAAGTTCTTGTTTATGGATGTGCAACCTTAAAGACCAAGCCTAAATGTCCTGAATTGACTTTCCTTCCTCATGCATTCATTTCTCAAATGTTCTACCAGGTGATTAAGAGATGTGTTGGGCAGAACACCCGTAAAGAGAGAGCTTGATACCAAAATTCTCCCTGGGGCAGTGACTCTTGCCTGTCTTCACCATGACCAGACTACTGAAAAATGATGCTTGTTCTGGTTTTCTGCAGAAGGGTGATGACCTGGAGAAGAACACATCCATTCTTCAGAGGCTAATCTAATTCCCACATCATCTCAGAGGTGGGGAACAGAAGTAAGGATGGGATCCTGTCAAAGTGCTGAACAACATCAAAAAAGAAGTATAGAGAATCACTAGATACTATTAGGCTGACTTTGGAATGAGCCTGACTTCTCAGGTAACCTCACCCCAAAATGGACTGGAGGCCTAAGATGACCTGCTATCATTGCTTCACCCTGGAGTCCAAGATAAATATAGGGAATGCAATGGGTGATTTCCACCCACTACCACCCACCACACTAGGCTTCCACGAAAACATTCTGATTCTAGGAGCGCCTGGGTGGCTCAGTCGGTTGAGCATTGGACCCTTGACTTCAGCTCAGGTCATGATCTTGGCCCTGTGTCAGCTTCTGGGCTCAGCATGAGTCTGCTTGAGATTCTCTCTCTTCCTCTCCCTCTGCCCCTGCCCCTGCTCGTACTCTCTCATTCATACATACTAACCAACATTTTGATTTGAAAGTCACAACAACCTTAAGTGCTAGCTGGAAGGCTGTCCCAGAGCTGGCAGCTGGCATTTTCTACTGCCATTTAAGTATAAAATATCCAGCATTTAGGGTAAAATACCCAGATTAAGCCCTTGAGAAGTAGGCTCTTCTCTAGTTTCCCACCCACATCTGTAAGATCTAGCAAGTGCTTAGCACATTCCAAGTACTCCGTGAACACAAGCTCAATGACTGAAAAGAATGAGCGACATTCTCAAATGGACGGCCAGATGGAATAAGACAAATTTTCTCTTTTTTGATCTTTAACAAGATGGAAACCACCTGTCTCTAAGATGGCTTCTGTATAGTCTTCCGTATGGGATCAACTACATCCAGGTAAACCCCGAATCTCTCTTCCAGGCTTACTGAGTCTGTAGGAATTCTAGGAGATGTACCCTTGCAGTTAACATTCACTTCATTCAAAAGCAGCTTGTTTCGTCTCTGACTCAACTGTCATCCTTAAAACCAAAGGATAGGGGGTGGTCTGAAGAGGAGAAATCTGTGTGCCTTTTGGTAGTAATAGGATAGCGACCTACACGTTTATCCAAGATGAAAACTGCTTTGGGAAGACCAGTGAGAGTCTGCAACCACACAGGACTAGCGGTTAAACAATGCAATCACCAAATTGCTGGACACAAAACTTCCACTTTCTAAAAACTGAAATGACCTTCACCGTCCCTCTGAATCCATCCGACTCCCAAACAATGCACTGAGTGGTACACGAGTATGTTCTTGTGCTGGTTGAGCTGACATACGCCAAGCCTCTGACAAGAATGAGGGATGAACCAGGTAAGGAGTTATGTGTTTTCTCTTCCGCACCATCCCTGACCTACAAGCAGAACCTCCCGTGCTGTTATTGCCTATCAGGTGATGTGCTATAAAAATTCCTATCGCTCTGCAGTGCATTTTCACGGTAGCTCAACAAAGGAGGCTGAACGACCCCACCATCTTCTACTCACTCCTCTGCCAGAACTGCACACCATATTTAAAATTCTCTGACTGCCTTCAGCAATGTCATTTCTTTCTTGCTACAAAAATCAAGCTTGTGTCACAAACCCTCATGAAAGATCATGCCATTTTATTTTATCAAAAGACCCAGCAGCTCAAGTTCAAAATTCAATACGTATTTCCACCAGATTAGAGAAGGAGTTACCAAATTTCTTCTATTTTGAGGAATTATTTCCTCTTGTCTCGGTGATTAAATAGCAGATCAGTGCCACAGACACATGCATCTTTCATACAGATCCAGGAAGCTATTCAAACATTTTTAGCTTCACATCAATGTCATCAAAAACTAGCCATATTGTAGGTTGCAAAAAGAAAGCATTCAATTAGCTCTACTTTTTACAAATTCAAAATGTTTGAGGGGCTCAAGAAAAACCTTTCATGGAGCAGCATTTCCAAAGGAAGTTAACAGTGTACAAAGACTCTCACAGTAGAAGCAGCCCTGCTTTTTCTATTCAAAAGATCGGGGCGGGGGGGACTAAATTTCAATATCATGCCAAATATTACAAAACACAACTCTATAAAAAGAATCTACATTGTGTAAAAATCCCAAAATAGCTGCTTTGGTGATATATCTAAATTCCATTAAACAACAACAACAACAACAACAACAACAAACTGTATTTTACACACATGGCTACTAATTGCAGTTCTTGTAAGAGTGGTTTTCAACCATAAAGAGATCACTGTTTCTAGACACACAGGTTAACACTTCCAGGGTGCAAAAGGAATAACTAACAAGGATGGGGGGTAAAAACTGGGGAAGGTATGTGAACAACAGCAATAAAAGACAATTTAAATAATAAATTTCCAACAGCTGGTGATAAGCAGAATGCTAGCAACAGAAATAAACAAAAGAGCACCCACGCTCTCACTGCAGATAATGAAATAGGATGCACACGTTTGAACACAAAGTATAGGGACCGTGTGTCACATTTGTTTAAACACACAATAGCTTTTGCATTTAACGGACATGCACACTTACGTTCTCTGTGGTTCCAGTAATCACGTGCAATCCATCATAGGTTGATTTGATGTACATGCCCTAGAGTGAGTCACAAACATATTAACTCATTACTCCAACATTCAGAAACACAGCCGCCAGGGAGACTTCATCTTATAAAACATTAAAGGTAATCCCTTCAGAACAACGCTCATTTCTAAGCCGCCTGAAACACTGGGAAACCAGATCCAAGGAGCAGTCAAGGGGCGCTAACAAAGGGAAACACTCATGAAAGAAATCAGAAGCCAGATCTCTCTGGTATTATAATTTGTGTACTGGGCACAGAGAATTTTGCCATAACTCTGGGGACTCGAAAGGCACCTTCTCAGACCTGCGGAATGAATGAGGCATTTCAAACAAGGACTGTTTTCTCCTGACCATCTCTTTGTCTGGTGACATAATATATCCAGATAAATGGGGGATCAGCAGTCATCGTGGGTGACTTGTTTAAGCCACTAACAACCCAGACCAGGATATATGAGCAAAGATTATTAAGCAACATAGGGAATAAATGAGAAACAGGCACCCCTCCATTTTAAGGGAAGTGTAAAGACAAATACGCCCCCCCACCCTGTGCCCCGAAAGGCCTGGTTAGCAAACTCACAGGCAAATACCACACCATGGAGGAAACATTTCCACTGTTTGATGTATCACATATAAAACATTTTTATTAAAATTTTATAAGATGGGGGGAAAGAGCAAAAAGTTGACTGGGCAAAGAGTAGTGCTCACTCTGGTATCGAATTTGCAATAACACAGATCTTCCTCAGAAATCATTTTGACCCTGGACTTGCCCTGCTCAGCTACCTACACCACTCTGTAATGAGAACCTCGTCAAATGCTAACACCTTCAAGGGTCTCCCCATTCCTCTCCTTTCCTGTTTCTTTCATTCACAGAGGAATCCGCTTCTCCCGATCTATGGGACTCCTCCTTCCAAAGCATTTGCTTATGTAACTTTACCATCTGAAACAGCAAGTCCACTTCTGCCCACTTGGGACATTTCTGTGCTTTGAGCCGTAACTATAAACTCACCTCCAGGAAGTCTTCCCTGATTAGTCTACTATAATCCATCATTTACTCTGAAGCCGAGAAGCCTCTACATGCATATTTCTACATACTAAGACTGTGAACTTGTCGATATTTGGTTGATTTTTGCTTTCCTGAGAGCAGAGGCTGCTTGGTGTCTCCCGCACAACTACCTACACACTAGGCCTTCCTCCTCCCCCTCCTCCCCCTCCTCCTCCTCCTCCTCATCGGTGCCAGCATCAGCATCAGCACCTCCACCAATGACTGCACGGGAACGATGCATCCAGCAGCTGACACCCAGCACCCCTCATCTAATTTAACACTTTCGACAACTCTGTGAGGCACTAATTATTACCGTTCACTTCTGACAGATGAAGAAACCCAGCTCTCTCAAACCCACAGCCTTGAGAAGCTCATCGAGGAGCCTCCACTTAAATCTCAGCAAATGAATCGTACCCGATGCGTGCAAGGTACTGGAAGATCCAGGTATCGAGGCAGGGATCCAGGTAGCCAGGGATCTACCTGTTTGTATGCTCAGGGCCTGGTAGTACAAGGGCTCATACAGCACTTAGGAAACATTTCTGAACTTTTTTTTATGAAATCATTTCCTTCCACCGTCTCTTCTCACATTCGTCCTAAGCGCTAATACAGACTTTCAGAGCAGATGTCGTTTTGTACCCAGAGACCATCTTTCCTTTGTGTAAATGTTTTATACCTCCTTGCATGGCTAAGTCCTAAAAATAAAACTGTTAAGACAATTCCTTCAAGATATGAGAATACAGTTTAAAAACTGTATTTATTTTTATACTTTGAAGACATAAAACATATCAACAGTTCAAGATGGCAAATTCCTAACTACATAATGGAAGACAATCTACGTTAATTCTATTCAGAATCATAGTAAAAGCAATAAGGAATGAGAAAAAAAACTTTAATAAATGGCGATATGTTACTATTTGAAAAGAAAACAAGTGGTTTGGGCACCTGTGTGGCTCTGTCAGTTAAGCATCTGCCTTTGCCTCAGGTCATGATCCCCGGGTCCTGGGATCAAGTCTGACATCAGGCTCCCAAGTCTGCTTCTCCGTCTGCCCCTCCCCCCACTTGTTCTCTCAATCTCTCTCTCTCAAATAAATAAATGAATTTTTTAAAAAAAAAGAAAAAAAAAAGAAAACAGTGTCTCTAGAATTCTTACCAGGCCTTCCCCAGGTTTAACGTTTGGCAAGTGGACCTCCTCCAGACACGCACACTGGCTCATAACAGGATCCGTAGTAGATCGTATTGTTTTGTCACAGATGCCGTTTAAAACCTTGACCTGGAGTTGGAGAGGCAAATAGGAAAGTTTCAATCATTAACCAATCATTAACCAAGCTGAATTTTAAAGAAATGCACTTCCCCTACAATCTCCAGCTCCGGTCCGCAATCGTTTTAATAACACTACTCCATGAAGCCAAGGCATTTGGACTTCGTATTTGCAATCCCTGGAAATGGTGCCACTTTGTTCAAAGAGTGCAGCTCTTCCAAGAATTACGGCCACTCAAGAGCAGAGACTGTACAGAAACACCCCACTTGGCGGTGAAGGAGAATCCCCTCTTCCCAGCCATCTGCATGGTGTCTTAGCGATCCCTCACATTCCGGGCATATCAAATACTCACAAGGCTAAAAGTTTTGTCTGCAACTGCTTTTTTTTTTAAATAGATTTTCTTTTTAAAACACTTTTAGGTTTACAGAAAAACTGAGCATAAAGTACAGGGTTTCTCTATACTTCCTTCCCTACCCCAACACAACTTCCAATAACAGCTATAACATGGCTAATAAGGAACAAGATAGAAAAACATTTTGCATTAGTACGGTACATCTGTTACAACCGATGAACCAAAACTGGTACCTTATTATCAACAAAAAGTCCACAGTTTCCATTAGGGTTCACTCCTTGTGGTGTACAGTTCTACGGGTTTTGACAAACACATAATGTCATGTATCCACCACTATAGTACCTTACACACTAGTTTCACTACCTAAAAACCCCTGCTCCCCCTCTCCCGCCCTCCCCACAATGAGCCCTTGGCAATCACTGATCTGTTTACTGTCTCTGCGGTTTGGCCTCTTCCAGAATGTCAAATAATTAGAATCATACGGTATGTAGACTTTTCAGATTGGCTTCTTTCCCTTAATAATGCACATGTTAAGTTTCCTCCCTATCTTTCCATGGCTTTATAGATCATTTCTTTTTATGAATAATATTGAATATTATGAATAATATTCTATTGCCTGGATGTGCCAGTTTATATCGTCACCTACTGGAGGACATCTTGGCTGCTTCCAAGTTTTGGCAATAACGAACAAAGCTGTGATAACATTCTGTATAGGTTTTTGTGGTCAGGTAAATACCCAGGGGTTTAACTGCTAGATCACAGGGTAAGAGTATGCTTAGTTTTGTAAGGAAACTGCCACGGAGTCTTCCAAAAGGGCTGTAGCTTTCCCACCAGCAATGAACAAGAGCTCCTACTGCTCCAACCCTTGCCAGCATTTGGTGGTGTCAACTTCAGTTATTCTAGTAGGTGTGTAGTGGCATCTCACTATTGTTTTATTTTTCAATTCCCTAACGAAACAGGACGTTGAACACTGTTCCCTATACTTATTTATCAAATGCCCATCTTCTTTGGTGAGGCTTCCGTTCAGATCTTTTGCCCACTTTTTAACTGGGTTTTTAAAATATTCTTATTATTGAGTTTTAACAGTTCTTTGTATATTTTGGATACAAGTTATTTATTGTATTATATTTTATTATCTATTATCTAAAGATATTGTATCTATCTTTATTAGATAAAGATCTAATATGTGTTTTAAAAATACTCGTTCCCACTCTGTGGCTTGTCTTTTCATCCTCTTAACACCGCATTTCATGGAGCACAGTGTTCCATTTCAAGGAGAGCTATGTTATCAGCTTTTCTTTCATGGATTCTGTCTTGGTATTGTATCTAAAAACTTATCGGTAAACACAAGGTCAACGTTGATTTTCTCCTGTTACCATCTAGGAGATACATAGATTTGTGCTTTACATTTAGGGTGTATGATCTTTTGAGTGACGGCTCACATTCTCTGACCCCGAACGTTGACAAGGTAAAATTTTTGAGACATGAGGATCCCTAGGAAGTGGTCTCCACGTAGAAATAACCGTGGTTACGTGTGGTGGTTTCCTCCAGTCAGATTCATCTAACCTTTCAAAATTTAGCCACCAAAGAAATCAGGAAATTCCAAAGAGGGATTTTTTTTTTTCCAAGGAGGAGAATCCAAGAAGTGACACTTCTTACGTTCCCCCAATTTGTTTAGACTCCCTATTTATGGAAAATATATTTATAGCCATTTCACTGCTAAATTCCTCAACATCAGTGGGAGGAAGGCCTTATCAAAAGAGCACAGGCCAGCTTATGTCAAAGGGAGGAAGCGATGATGAATAGTCACAAAATCTCTTTAAACAATCACAGCACATCCCCCCCCATAAGGTTTTTGCCAAGGATTTTTTTTTTAATCAAAATGTTCCTAAAGTGAAATCTGCAGATCAGTGTACCCTTGATTAACAGGCTAGCTAGTAATTTAAGTATAATTGTACCTAATGAAATGTTCGGAGGAGACAGAGACCCCCATTACCCAAGCAAGCACAGGCATTTTCACAGCAGTCATTTTCTTGTTATTAAATAACTTTTATTCTTCCCTTTCGACCTAAATTAATAGACTCAACTCCCAAAAAGCCAATATTTCAAAGTATATCCTGAAGGAATTAGCCACAGAGCTTTTGCTTGAATTGATGTGAGTACCACTGGTTTGGGGAAAGGAATTTTACAGTAACTTTTAAAAGGTATACTTACTACAGTTAAAACTTTATCCTCCATTTCTGCTACAAGGCAATCCTAAAGAAGGAAAGAAGAAAAAGAAAACCGTAAGAGCTAGAAACTTCCAAAAACCGCTGGCTTAGCTCTATAGGCACTTCGTGGAGCCCAAGATGGTCCCTGGCACGCCCTTCACCCTGCAGCCCAAGGAGTCCTGCACTGAATACAGAGGGCACAGAGGGGGACGTCCAAATCCTCCCAAGCCTCTGGTCTCTCCTGACCGAAGGACCTTATCATCCAAGGAACACATTCGACCAATTATTTAATCAGAAAACCTGTGCAAATAACTGAACTGAAATCCACCGACCATCTAGACTGTGCAGAGAGCAGTAAGCCAGAAATCAAGTCCAAGAAACCTGACAATGGCTCCCGAATGTGACCCCGCGCTCAGCCAGCCCTTGGCCAACAAGCCAGGAATCTTTTAGCTCTGGGCCTGCCTATAAGAATAGCTTTCAAATAAGGGCTTGAATAAAAGTAGCCACAGAAGTTTATTTTAAGCACCACTGAGATTAAATCAGATATCTCAGTCCTTAATAAATGAAAAGGGTTCAACAAAACATTCATTAACACGCTGCCAAAAAAGTGGTCTTGAGGTATGCTATTGATGACATTAAATAAAGGGCTGGAATGCAAAGCATTATTTACTCAGCTTAAGAACAAAAGACTCAGAACTGTATGAACCCAGTTGGCTGATTATAGGAGTCACCATTGTCCTGTCTAAAAGTGGTCACAGTGAAGCCGCCGACGTCAAACTCTCACAGTTAACCTTCTAGAACTGGTCTACAGCAGAGGTTTCCCATCTACATGGCAGAGTATGCAGAAAAAAAGGGGACTAGATTCTTTAGAGTTTATTTTGCACCATTAAGTCTAATCCCAAACTAGGACATCCTAATTCTTTCATGTACATGAAAGGTATTAATCAGCTCTGTTGGAATTGTCAAAGATTTTCACTTCAGTCAAAAGTCATTTGAGGTCATTGCCCTACTGCTACTGGGGGTGGGGGGGCTGGGTTAGAAATGTACCATATTCTACCCTATATGATTTTGTAATCAGATTTTTGGTGTCTTCCTAAAAAAAATTCTCTACTAGATTAAAAAATGTGGGAAACAATAATATTCCACTGCTCCCAAAATTTACACTGATTCTCAGGAAAAGAGCAGCCAAGTAAGAAAACACTTAAAAGAAGAAATTTAGAAATGTATTTTTACATGCGTGAATCTGATATAAACTCAAACTACAGGAGCAACTTCTGTAAAATAGAATAATCATAGCTCAAAAATGTGCCATTTCTCCTCCATCTCGTGCACAGAACTAAACCATCAACTACCACAACAGCTCAACCCCTATTAAATCCATCGGAAAGACAGAATTATTAAATAAATATCAATTTTAGCAAACAGAATACTTATGTGGTCTTGTGTTAGAAATAAAACTAATAATATGTGTTTAGGATTTTTCATTACAAATGATGTGAGCTCTGTCACCCTCATGAGATAATCACCCACAGACAGAGAGCTCCTCTCAATACACCAGGGCCCACGATTCAAGGCGGTGCTGGGCCCTCGTGGTTCCTGACACTTGATTCCCTGACAGATCCAAGAAGCCACCAAGAAAATGGGCTCCCTGTGGCATCGGAACCAAGACATGAGAGGGGCTCTCCTGCCTCCCAAAACTGTTCCAGTCAGCATGCGAAAGAGCTCCGTTTTTACCTTCCACCACCATAAGCGTGGGTTCCCACACCCGTTCCTACTGGGAGGAAGCAGCTGCAAGCATGACTTCATGTTGTTTGGCATAAAGGCAATGGAATGGGAAAAAGAAGTTCTGGAACCAAGTCACGCCTCAGGAGCCAGACCGTGGAGCTGACCTCTGTCACATTCCTCGGTCACCCGGATCAGCAGACTCAGGCCAGCCTGCCTGGCAGGGACCCTGCCAGGGCCGCCATCAGGTACCCCGTCCCTCCACGGCTCTGCCTCATTCTACCTTCTTACCAACTGAGGAGGCTTGAGCAACCTGTCACCCTCTCCGTGCTGTGTCTCCTCCTCTGTGAAGCAGGCACGATAAACCCTAGCTCAGAGATCTGCTGAGAAGTAAATGCGGTAACAGGTGTCAAAGATGTTGCACGTGCCTGAGACAACTACCAGCACTCAATAAATGCTCTTGTGGCTTCTTCCTCCTCTTCTTCCGTGGCCACCTCGCTTTCTGTTCAGTCCTCCTGGGCTGTCTATTGCTCATTCCCCCCATTTTTCTCCATACTGGAACCCTGGTGCCTGCCACTGTCATTTCGTCTCTCAGCACCGTGACTGCGGTCTTCGTATCGTCGCAACTTCATGAGGACGGACTGAAGATACAGAGCCCAACGCCTTCCCACCCCAGTTCCCTCCGTCGGACGGCCGAGCCTGAAAACTGGATGGGAGCTCCACCCGTGGACTTGGGTGGGACGGCAGCTGAGGCATGCTTACAAAAAGGGTGCAGTCTCCTCCAGGGGAAAAAGTGGCAACTATTTACCCTTCCGATCAGGAGACGGACATGTTATCCTTAAACAGAAGGAGGCAGACAGAGTAAAAAGAAAGAGGAGGACAGATGGCAACACATGGGGGAGAGAAAGGAGCAGAAGGACAAGCAAACGTCTCTCCTCACAGACGGAGACGAAAGGAATAAAGACCCAAGGAGAACAAGCTCCTTGTCACTGGAAAGAAAGACACAACTTCCATTCCTTAAATTTCCCAGAGAAAAGGAATAAATGGAAAAGACAGGCTTCTTCCAGAGAAGTTAAGAGACCTTCTGCCAAGAAGTTTTGAAGAAAACTGTACTTCTCCTCGCTGCAAGAGTGTGAAGTCTCCTGGCTCATTCAGTCCTGTCGCTGCCATCACACGCCACATAGAAAAAGGCGTTCGGCCCATTCACCAAGTTTGTTATTTCTAATCTGTGTGCGCATAAATATTCCACTTGCCAAGGCACCTGTGTTCTCTAATTGCTGAAGAAAACGTATGTTCACAAGAGCCTAACATCTTTCTCACTCTGAGTTCATAAAATGATATTCCCATGTCTATTCATATTTTGCCAGTCGTCATCCTTAAAAATTGTTCAAATTTAAATAAACAACAACAAAAACCCCAACAACAGAAAAAAAGACCAACATACTTGTTAACTTCCTCTCCTTAAACCATCAAGTTTGCTTCCAGAAAACCAGTACAAGGCATGATTTTTATATTTCCTACTATCTGCTATGCTATTCTTTCTCGTGGCCACTGTGCTTTCCATATATTACATCTCATTTAATCTTCATACCAATCTTTTGAGGTAGATATTATCATTTTAAAATAAAATATTTTACATTATTTCTCTACATCTAATTTTACACAAATACATACATGTGATCATGTAATATTCTTTGTAAATGAAAGAAGAGTTTCTTTTCCTTCCTGGGGTGGAGGGGGCTTGGCTCCTATGCTCCATCCCCACTTCTCTCCCTCCCAACTTTTCTTCCAAATTGCCTACTTTACTTACTCCTTTGTACAAAGGTTTTTGGATGTATGTGTATTATAAATACATATATACATACATTTTCGTATTTTGGGGGGGTCACCGTTTATCCTTATATTACATTTTTTTCCTTTTTTTCTTATTCAACAATGACTTGTAGAAATCCTGCCAAATCATCCAGTAAGGTAAATATTACTATTCCCATTTACAGACAAAAAAACTGAGGCTCCTAAGTTTTAAGCACCTTGTCCAGGGTCCCAGGGCTAATTAGAGGTAGCATTTGAACCCATGGCTATCTGTCTCTGAAGCATATGCTCAATGAGCACCAAAGGGAAAACAAAAACAATACTTCTTGTGTCCCCTAAGTTTGGGTTAAATTTCTCCCCATAAGTGACAAATTCTCATTGGCTGATGTGTCAAAAGCATTATCTCATTTGTTTAAACACACAATTAAAAATCGCCACTTCTCACGTGCTAGGCAGTGTGAGGCCTGAAGGAGGGGCGAGCGTGATGAGGATACTCAGCAGCCAGCCTTGTCCTGACGTGAACAGCTCAGGATCTGTACCTCCCATGGGCAGACTTCTTCTACCATCAGTTCATAACAATCAACACCTCTGTGATGACCAGGAAAACACCCCAAGACGACCTAAGAAGCCCATTCCCTCCAGACAAGCACAGAGTCACACTGGTCAGTTTACTCAAGCATCGCCTTCTCAAGGAAGGTCACTCCAGCCCCATATCTATACCTGAATCCCATCTCAATCCTTCCCGTGATCCTTCCCTCCTTAGCATTTCTTAATGTTATGTCACTTAGTTCCTCCAGAGTTTCTATTTTAAAAAATTAAGTGCTCTAACAGTTTAGAGAAAGTACAGGCCTATTAGCTCAACTATTTTAAAACAAAAGAAGGTAATCTTTGATGTAATGGCTACTGGTCACTTTCCAGAAACCATCTGTACAATGCATCTAATTAAAAGCCTTTCATCTCTCCCCAGTTGGGATGGGAAAAAAATGGTGAGGGGCAGAAAAGTGAAAAGCATGTGAGCCCTCAGAAGAAGAGGACAGGGCAGAGGGAGGGAACAATGTTAAAAAGCAACAATGATGCACTGACCTTCTGGACGGTAGTGGTCAGATCCAGGCAAAGCTGAATGATTTTGTTCTTCGTTACTGAGAAATCCGTGATCCCTGTAAATGGAGCCCTAGAAAGCAACAAACATTCTTTTAAAAAAGAGGGTGGGGGCACCGGGATCCTGCACTGTATGCTAATAAGCATAGCCACACCACTGGCTGGTTTCAAAGACAGGTCATGCAACTGTTTCCTCTCAAAAACAGGAATCTGAATAGAAAAGAGACAGAGAAGTGCAACTGACAGCCTTCAGACCAACCAAATAATCATGGACATTTCACCACAGTGAAACACAGTTTCAGCATGGTTCCATGCCTTCTCCAAGGGGAGCTTAATTTTTCCAGTATGCATCCTTTCAGTAGCTTCCAAAGGGACCCTAAAATCCCCACTGAGCCAGAAATCCCACAGAGGTGCAGTGGAAGGGACAGGAAAGGGACACCAGCTCATTTCTCTAAGACAACAGACAGGCCAGTGTGCAGCCCTCACCTGCTCGGACGGTCAAGCGCACGCATCACTTACCGGTCCAGCCAAGCCAGCAAGGCCTTAGCAGCACCGATTAGCTCCACCACAGAAGTCAGGAACTCATTGGGGGGCTTGTGGGAAGTGTTTCCATCATAAGCTGGACTTTTCCGCCGGCTACTTATGTAATTTTGTAAGTTGTGGGAAGATGCTCGCAGTTTCAGGACTAAGTTCTTCATATTATCAGTTTCCAGGCCATAATTCTGTGGAAAATAAAATCAAAGGGAAAAATTCAAAACAATCAACAATGTCTAAACTGTCATCATAACTCAAAAGCCCACTGAGCAACTTAAATAACTCTTACGACAGCCATAAAACCCTACGTAATTTACCCACAGGGCTGATCTTACCCACTCCAGCCTCTTCTGTCCCTCCTCCAGCTCACTCCTGTCTCAGGGACTTTGTTCTTGCTACTTCAAAATGCTCCTGTCACAAATCTTTGCATGAATAGCTCTTTCTCATATTTACCTACTAACCCAAAGGTTCCCTTCTCTTTGAGGCTTCCTTGACTATTTAGAGCAGTTTCTTAGCCTGAGCGCTACTGATATTTAAAGCCCAGTATTCTCTGTTGCAGTTCGGGTGAGGGGGAGAGGGAAGATTCCTGTACATCGCAAGATGTTTAGCAACACCCCTGGCCAGTAGCACCCTCTCCCTAGTTTTGACAACCAAAGATGTCTCCAGACATTGCCAAATGCCCCTTCAGTTCACTCTCTAGCTCATCACCGATCTGCCACTTCTCCGAACCACCCTGTTTGGCACCATCTTCCTCCACGGAGATGCAAAGGCTGCGAGAACCGAGTTCTGTGTCTGGCTCACTATGAAATCGGCAGCCCAGCAGACAATAAAGTAGCCACTGAACAGACGAATTCCATCTGGTGAGACTCAATTGCCCAGAAATAGCAGCACTGACCACATGTCAATTCACCTGAAATGTAATTTCCGTGTCTTGAGTTTCTCACCTGTGTTCTTTCTGGATAATGTTCAACTTACTTAGGTGCTTTGAAAAAATGAATTTCATGTGATAGGTAGAGAACAAATCCCAGAGGACAACACCCACATCTGAGATGACTTTGGGGGGAGGAGGGATGAATTTCTGTACTCAACTGCATGTACATATCCCAAGGTGGTGTTTCACTATTTTAACAAAAAAATGAAGCTATTTCTGGGGTCTATTATACTGTTGCAATAGCATCCCAAAGCAAGGATGTGGTGCCACTGAAACAGCGGGAATAACAGAATGACCGATATTATCAAACACTTACTCTATGCCATCTCGAGACTGGGCTAAGTGCTCAGCAAATATTATCTCAGGCGAAGAGCACATGAAGGTGGGAATGACAGGATCTTTTCAGGTGAGGAAACTGAAGCACAGAGCCATTACTTAATTCCCCAAAGCCACCCAGCTCATCTGTGGAGAGGTGGGATTCTAATGAAGGCCATCAGCAGCAAGGGCACAAGGTTTCGATTGCCATGCTGCACGGTCCCCGTCCACGCTCCCTGCCCAACACAGAATGGAAGGAGAAGAGAGAAAACAGGATACATAGTAGACCAGGAAGAGAAAAGTGGCCAGTGGCCCTGGATCTATGCAAACTAACAAGCTGCCTACCTCCCCCAACATTCTGTCGTAACCTGTTCCATCCCCTGATGTTCAAGAAGTCAATGTTTGCATAGTAATCAAAGTTCCAAGTAATTTCTGGTGACACGGACTACAGACATTCTAGCTGAGTTTTCACTGCAGTGAAATGTTCATGAAGCTTAAATCTATGCTGCTGTCTGTAATAAAATAAAAAGTGCTTTTTAAAAATTTGAGATAGACATTTTGAGAAGAGTGGAGTCCAAAAAAATTTAAAAAATATATAAAAATACTTCTTCAGATCCGTTAACTGGAAGCTATCTTTTGCAAGCTTTAAAATTTTCGTAATAAATCCATAATTTCATAATTACATGAAATAAAATTTCATAATAAAAGTGAGTGCTTTGTATTAATAGTAATGGTCTATCCAAATCTCATATCCCTTCATTTTTTTCCTGGCATTTTCTACAGACTAAAATATGACATTGTCCTTCAACAGAGAAGACAAAAATATAAAGACGGATTTTCATCATGCTTCTTAAATCCAAAGAATCAAAGACTCACAAGTGAATGGATAAAGAGCCACATGACAAGCTTGTTTTGAAGGACTTGTGACTGATTACGGGGAACTGTTCCCTCATTCAGTCAATTACTCAGCCTGCCAACTTCTATCAAGAGTTCTAAACCCAGGGGCGCCTGGGTGGCACAGCGGTTAAGCGCCTGCCTTCGGCTCAGGGCGTGATCTCGGCGTTATGGGATCGAGCCCCACATCAGGCTCTTCAGCTATGAGCCTGCTTCTTCTCTCCCACTCCCCCTGCTTGTGTTCCCTCTCTCGCTGGCTGTCTCTATCTCTGTCAAATAAATAAATAAAATCTTTAAAAAAAAAAAAAAAAAAAGAGTTCTAAACCCAAAGCAGGAAAGTCAGCTTTCTAGAGTCCATGTCACCAGAAATTACTTGGAACTCTTACTACTACCCACAACATTTACTTCTTGAACTCGAAGAGGATTAAATGCATTTTAGTGTTGCGAGAAGTGTTAAACCTTGATCTCCTACAAACCTACCACTTTTGATATTAAAATAAAGGGGGAGTGTAGCTTCTTGTTAACTGGTTCTTTTCATTCCCACTCAGTGTGCTCTGATTCTGGTTTCCCACCCAAAACAAATCATAGGACTGGAAGGAGGGACAGATGCAGCTATAATGGAGTACAATTTTAACAAGATAGAAAGAAGGAGCAAAGGAAGGACAATTCCTTCCCTTTCCACCCCATTCTACACAAGAAGAGAACAAGAAACTGACTATATTCACTCAAGAGAACTCTGACGTAGAAACATAATCAGGAAAGGATTATTGACTTCACTGCCCCACAAGGAAAGACAGAAAATGAATAATTTCTCAGACCAGATTTGATTATCTTCATTAATCTTTTCCTTCAAACTTTTCCCCTTCAGAAACTGTGCTAAGATAAAAGTATCAAGAAGATACAAACCAAGTAAGAAATGAAATGAGTCTCTGAAACTCCAAACACATACACAAACCCTTCTGCTGAGATCTCACTTCATTAGAGGTTAGCCATCAGGGGGTTATTCCCTGGTCTGGCTGGGGAAATCACACAGGAGACAGGAAAAAGAGAGAAGGAAAAAGGCAGATTCTCACTCTTCTGGTGCCGTAATTATACACATTTTAGCTAAAGATGAATCTTCTACTTCTCTTCTACCTTCTTTTCCCATTCCTCCCGACCCTGTTCATGATCTAACACATGTGATCAAGGAGAACCAGAGACACACAGTCTAAACCATCTCACTGACTTGGCTCAATTAAGCCACAACCTAAGAGATATATTCCACATTTTTTCCTAAGGGCATTTAATACACTCATAAGCAAGATCCAGTTAAATACAAACTGTGAGCAAAGATTACTCTTCTGGCATGATTTCTCCTCATAAGGAAGGATAACATTTTTTCATGATTTGCCATAGATGGGTAAAGGATGAAATGAATAATCTCAGGGAGGTATGAGTGCACAGAAGTGTCCTGGGCAGGCAAACATGTTATAGGTATTTCACTTAATCACACATTTAGGTGGCATCACTTAACATGTGTTCCTGATTCCCACTTTGTTCACTTTCTCAACCAACCTCGACCTTAAAAATATGGGGCGCCTCGGTGGCTCAGTCAGTTAAGCATCTGACCAGGTCCTGATCTCATCAGGATCATGAGATGGAGCCTTTGTGACAGGTTCTGGCACTCAGCATGGAGTCTTGCTTGAGATTCTCTCTCCCTCCCACCTTGCCCATGCGCATTCTCTCTCTCCAAATAAATAAAGTCTTTAAAACATATATAGTATTTTATATTTAATTAATTAATTTATATTTATATATATATATGCGCCTGTCTTGGTAACTAGGGTCTGGTTGATCTGGCAACAAAAACGGGTTACAATTATATTCTTACTCTCAATCGCACCCTCCAGACCACTGTTAGTCAATAGAACTCGTTGCAATTATGAAAATGTTCTCTATCTGCAAGTGCCCAAATATGGTAGACACTAGTCACCAACAGCTATGAGCACTTGAAATACAGCTTAGTGCAACTGAGGAAGTGAATTTTATTTCATTTTAATTTAATTTAAATAGCTGCACATGGCAAATAGCTGTCCTACTGGAAAGGGCAGCTCTAGAGTCTTTACCATAGAGGCAGAGAAAAATTGGGTCTCAGACTTTGAATTCAGTCCTGAGAAGTGGTCTTGGTTCCACCTCATGATACAAGGCCATGGTCAGTATTTTGAGGCAGTGGTGTTCTCTCCTGGCTCTCTTCTCTATCCATGACTACCTATCTGTGGGCCATCTGCTCACTGGTTTTGGAATCTTTACCCATAGCTATTCCCTATTTTAGGTTTTTATCCGTTCTATCTGCACTGTTCTTTCCAGAACTTTCCAGTGGTTTGTTTTTTCCTCTTTCTTCTACGTTCTATTCATATCCTGTCTATCACAAAACCAACATTCACTAAACTAAGTTTACATTACAACCTCTTTTATAACCCCAGGGCCCACTGCAAATATACATTAACTGCCCAAGGGATGGATTGTTCAAGGTGAAAAATTGTCACCAATTTATATATACACAAAGATCTATACAGTGTAAATGGATTGAAAAGTATAATGAACATATGCATTTCAATAGGAACATTTTATGAGGATATTATATCAAGAAGAAAAAACATTTTAATCAAACTCTCTAAAACCCTCTCCAACCCAGAAAAGGCACACTCATTTCAGAACCCCCCCTGTGCCCCTCCTGTCAAATGCATTCGCTGGCAGTCTACTGCACCAAGCATGTCCAGAATGAGTTTGAGGTCAAACTTTGTCTACAAAGGAAATTAGAAGGAAATTGTAGGAGATAAAATGCAGCTTTAGGTTCTGGCATTTGTCCAGCTTTGTTCACTTCAGTCCAATATTTTAAGAGGCAGGGAAGGGGCAAGAGCAGAGAGGCAGTTGCTATGCTTCTTACCTGGCTTGCTATACACTACGTGCCTCAAATTGACCCTTCCTCCTCTCATACTGTGGATTGCAAAGTAATGTACCTCAAAGCCCTTCCTTGAAGTTGAAAGAGACAAATCAAATGAGCAGAAAAGATGGAAAAGTGATCTTCCCAGAAAGTATAATAAAAGTAAACTCAAACATGTTTCACCGTATAAAAAAAAACCCATACAGCTTTAATAATAAACAGGACTCTGAGACATCTTCTGGGCAATGCAACACACATGGTAGAGTACTGCCACATCCAGAGAGTGTTACTGGACAGATGGGGAAAACAGACACCACCATTTCCCTGGAGCTCACAGAGTGAGGGGTGTGTAGCGGAGCCAGGATTAGAATGCAAAAAGCCTGCCTCCCAGGCCAACACTCACACCACTTGGCCACAGCGTCTCCCCTGTGGCAGCTCATTTATCAACCACAAATAATTTCCCCATTACTTTTGTAAACAAGAGCAGCGCATCTCAGAGCAGGAGACAAAGCTCTGTCCATTTTAAGAAGAAGAATATGCACAATGCGGCAAGTGTTATATAATCAACGGAACGCAGACCAGCAATGGCAAAATAATCGGGAGCACATTCTTTCCCACCATTCTCAGTGATGTAATTGTATATACCCCTGGCTCAGGTTCACGGCATTACTTAACCCAGCCTGAATGCTGCGGAGTGGGTCCAAATCCTGACAGTTGGGGATCCTGACTGCATCCTTAACAGGGCACCGTAACAGACAGACATGGATCCCACCGTAGGGCAACCAGTGTGTAAACACAGTGCCTTAAACAGGTGTTTTTAGCCCACGCCTAAAAAAGTTACTCACGCAGCCACGGGTGTCGTGCAAGAGTCAGAACCCGGCAGGACTGAACTCACTTACGTTCAGGCCAAAGCTCAATCATCTGCAAAGTGTAACTACGTTCAAAGTTTTTCCCACCTAGCCACCACTGCACAGGTTGGTTACTGGAAGCACAAGCATTGGTTATTTAAATACCACAAATACCTGTGAAACATAAAAAAGCTCTTCACAGTCACAAAAACAGACAAGAAAATCAGAACCTATTTCTCATTGCAGTTTAGAAGATGGCATTATCGTTCAGAACGATCTCCCTCTTTGTACTCTCCACAGAAGATAAGAAAATGAAATGAACACGGACTTTTTTCTGTAAAAGGCAAGCTGCTTCTTAAAGGGCAAGACGGTAAATACACTGGACTCTGGGGGCCACAAAATCCCTGGTACAACTATTCCATGCCTAGCATGACTGCAGCCACAGACAACACATAAATGAACGGGCGGGGCTACATGCCAATAAAACTTTATTGACAAAAAATAATGGGCCAGGCTTAACCCTCAGGCCACAGTTTGCCACCTCTCCATCTAGAAAACGATTTCCTTTCTTCCTTTTTTATGCTGTCTTCAGCTCATGCTTCGCTTCAATGGCGCATTTATAGAAAACGATGCTATGCTAGATCGCGAACATCGAGAATTTGAGAGAGGGAGGTTCTGAAGAACATCATCGTGGCACAGATCATCTTTTCCCGAACTAACCAGTGCACAGAGAAGGTCGACAGCCTCCAACACAAGTTCCTGGTGTCCAATTCGTGTGACCCCCAGCTCCTCAAGATCCTGATGGGAAATCTGCAGCAGCTGCTCTCCATTTATCTTCTCCCGTTCAAACTTGTGGACATACTGTTGCAGGCAATCATCTAACCCTACCAAAAAAAGCAGAAGTCCATTATTATCATTTTGTTACCTTTACTCAAAACACTGCTCACATTTAAATCAACCTCAGGAATCTCCAATTATGTTCCAACTATTTGATTGTCTATACAATGTACACCCCACCTGATGGACACTTTTCAGATGTGTCATCATCTTGTCATCTCAAACAGATCTGCAATGTGCAGCTTAAGATATTCAAATGGATTTAGCACAATTTTATGGTGGTTACCTTCCCATTCCCTTTTAACTAAAAGAATAAACACTAAACCCTTGCCGACTTGGAAATGTTGGTTATGTACACGAGACATATGTTTGTTTGCGAGGCAGGGAGGGTACACCAGCCCTGTCGCAGCCCATGTGATCCCAGTGGCCTTGCCAATCAAGATGCTTTGCCATGGGTGCTGGCCAAAATATTCTACCCGCCGGCCAGTAATAGGTTCAAGGATGACCAAACAGAACCAATCAGAATTTTCTCTGATATTTAACGTATGGACATAGTAAGACAGAGGTTCTTCCTTTCCAATTGGAAGTCATAAGGATACAACTTTGGGGATGCTGGCAGTCATTTTTCTCACCAGTTTTCTGAAAAAAATCCATTTGAGGGAAAGAAAATGCTCCCATAATATCCTATATGCTCCTGGATCTAATCCTGCTTAAGGATATTTCGAGTCCTACAATTTTTCACTTAAATAGAAATAAATTCCCTTTCCAGCTTAAGCTTGTTTGTGTTGGGTTTCTGTCCCTTGCAACTGAAAAAGTTCTGATGAATACAGAATCCAAAGAAGATGATACCAGCAGTTACCAGAGAAAGTCAATGGTCAATGGGTTCGCTCATGGGACTTTCTCCAGGTCAAATACTACTGCCGACACTGTTGTATTTTAATGCTCTTATACAACGATTAAAATAGGTAAAATAGGTAAGCTTAACAGAAAACTTGGGTATCTTTATGCCCATATAGAGAACTCTCTGATCAACTTGTTTCAATGGTTTTACTGGAATAAAATTTTACACTGCATCAATTGGTCTATTCAAGCCTAATAATAACAGCCACCTTAGTATTTTCAACAATGAGGCTTATAAAAATTTAATCCCAACACAGAGGATGAAAATTCAATTTAGCTAGCATAAAGTAGGTGGAAGGCACGCAGCTGTCCTCTGCCACCCTCAAACACACACACACACACACACTCTCTTCATTGAGCCCTCACCAAAGCTCTGCCATGTGGGTTCTCTGGACTAGGAAACTCAGCACTTAGGGCAATACTAACATCTGTGGATCTTAAAAGGTGATGTCTTAGGCTAAATGATACCTCGGCCCCACAAACTTTCATCATTTGCCTCCTGAGAAGACATAAAAAGAACAATGTCCTTATAACTATTGGGGACCCCATCAAATACAGGAAGAAGAGGTAAGAAAAAATCATTTTAAGGTGATCTGCTAGAACCCACCCAACTTCCCTCAAGTGACATCTATCTCGCCGAGAGGCTCCATCACAGAGCAGGCAAGATTAGAGACACTGACATAAACCCAGCTCCACTTAGACGGCCACGAGCCACAAGTGGCCATCAGGGCACGTGAGTCAGACAGGCACTGGAGACTACCCAAGACAGCAGGTATGGAGACCGATCCCCCTACCCAGGGGGCAGGGGTTACATTTCAGAGCCCCGCCACCCAGGGTCGTCTACAGAGGGACGACATCTATCTACAATAAGCAATAGTGACAAGTGCCAAGAGCCAAGAAAAGCCCCTGATAGCTCTCTTCCCAATTTATAGATGCCTAAGTTAGGGCACACGGGGGCTACACAACCAGTCCACAGCCACACAGCTAGTAAGATGCCTAGAGAAGGATTTTTACAGCCATCTCCTTCAGCTTGCTATAAGAAGAGAAGGCCTCGAATTCAAATCAAGGCCTGTTTGACACAAGCTCTCCTCTTTCACATTCTACCTGGGAAACATGGGATTGTAAAAATTCCTCCTCAAGCATCTTCCTAAATAAGCAATAAGGTCTAATTACAAACACTTATTAAGAGAGAATCACAAAACCTTAGAAGTACTTAGAAGGCACTGTCATTGAATCCAAACAACTGGGAAAGTACAAACAAAAAAAGTCTTCATTACTATGAATTTCACCCCAAATCCCTTAGCCGGTTCTAACCCAGATCACAAGCAATATCCTGCAATCTTCTATTAGGATGTCCTCTTCCCTTGACTATTTTTAAGCTTTAAAAGGAATTTTTGTTTTAATTGTCATAAAAGTTTAGGACAACCGTGTTATACACTTAAACTTTGCTATGGCCGAATTGTGTCTCCCCAAAATTGTATGTTGAAGTCCTAACCCCTAGTGCTCAGAAAGTGACTGTATTTGGAGATAAAGCTCTAAAGATGTGATTAAGTTAAAATGAGATCATCAGGATGGGCCCTAATCCAAGATGACTGGTGTCCTTATAAGAAGAGGAGACACACAGAGAGGCGAGACCGCGTGAAGACACAGGGAGAGGAAAGCTATTTACAAGCCCAGGAGAGAGGCCACAAAAGAAACCAGCCTTCCCAGCAGCAGGATCTCAGACTTCCAGCCTCTGGAGCTGGGAGGAAATAAACTCTGTACTCATGACCCCAGTCCGTGGTGCTTTTTTATGGCAGTCCCATTAAACCAACACAAATGTAACAGCATTTCAGTTCCTCTTCATCCGCATGTCATAAACTCTTTCTCAAACAAAATAAACAAGGACCAGGGACCAGCAGAACCTAAATTCATGTTTACTGTGCCAAGCAAGCTCATTGCGCAAAGTAAAGCATAAAACAGAGATTCCTATTAGGTTTCATGTGCAGAATAAATCAGTCCATTAAAATATAAGGGAAGAACCATGCACCGTGGATTTCGTTAAATGTCATCCCTGAGTAATAAGTAGAAGTAAAGATGAGGCCAGATTCCTCTTTTAATTAACTGAAGACTTTCACTGAGGGAACAGGATTTCAGAAGTAGCTTGAGAGCAAGAAAAATATTTTGGACACAGGGAAAGTTGAGGGGGAGGTACAATGAGGGTTCTCGATAGGATGACGGTTGTAAATATATGAACAGAGATTGAGAATTTGAAGAATACAGAAAAACATTTCCCTGAAAGGGGGGGGGGGCAGAATGTCCTTGAGGATTCCAAGGGACTATAAATGACCTAACCTCAAACAATCAAAAGATCCCTGACATGCAGGAGATTATCAAGTAGTAATGCCATGTTGCTACCTACCTACAAACAGCATCTACAATGGCATAAAGACTTCCTCCCAAGGGACACGTATGTTGAATATGCTAGGTTTTATATAACAGTGCCCCCAGTTTTATTACTCCAATATGTTATGACCTATTATTCACATCCCACTGATCAGAATACAGTTAAACATTTGTCAACCAGCTAAATTAAACTATCATGCAGTCCCACAAAGGACGGGAAAATCCCCAATTTCAAGTACACTGGTCTAATCATTTTAGAATTTGCAATACACACTTTGACCTATTTGTCACATGTACCTATCTGCCAGATCCTTGCTTCGAGGAACTTACAGAACGTCTAGCAGAACCAAGAGAAACACATCATTAAATAAAATTAAACACATTCCATTTACACAAATTAAACACATAATTCCATGTGAAGAATCAGGGAGCTCCCGAAGACTGCAAACCACAGGGAGGGAGGCCCAGACTCCTTCCACTGTCCCCAAATCTGTCAGTGAACACTCTTAAACTTTCAAAGAAATCCCAAATGGGAGAAGGAAAAAGAGCAACCTCTCACCCCAGAGGTAGAAGGAGACAAGGTAGTGGCGAAGGGCCTGGGCACCAGTACTAGTCCCACTTCCTGCTTCCTGGAGCAAGCGACTTAGCTCCCCGGTTTGTAAGACAGGGATAACAGCACTACCCACTGCACAGATCCGTAAGGAAACTGACCTGTTAGTTATTCGTAATGGGCTGAGAACACTATGAAGCACATGGTAATGACTCTAATGTGATTTATTCAGCTCCTCCGTTTCCTAACGGTTCGGAATAAAAGTTGCCAGGGAGACCAAATGCTTAGGTAGCCTCTCCTCGGGAACACAGTAAATGAGAGATTATTATTGTCCTCCCCAGGAGGTGTTCCCAAGCATGGGAGTCTGCCATCATCATCCATTCCACCCAAAAATGTGTTCTGACTGATACCGGAATAGAAGCACCAGGAAAGCGGAGGCTTCCCTTTGCTCGTTGTTTATCCCCCAGTATCTGGAACACTGCTGGTGCTTAATAATATTTGTGAAGTGAATAAATGAAGGCATGAAGAAAGACAAGGAACTTCACAAAAATATTAATGTCACACCAATGTCCAAGCCACCTGATTTTACTTTCCTACGCAAGAGAGTAACTAGAGAGAAGGAAACCACGGTCTGTGATCGCATCTACAGGTACGTGCTTCAAGTCCCAATGCTGCAAGATTAAAGAAGGTCATTTCTACGTTAAGGAGAGGATCATACACAAAACAAAACCCGAAAGTAAAATCCCAGTCTTTGACAAGATACTTGTCCCATATTAAAAATTATTCTTTATTAATTAATCTCTATAATATGTGGGAAGGCTTATGCCCATGAAGATGAAGAAGTTACAGTAAATGCCCCACTACAGAAAATGTAGAGATATTTTCTTCTTCTTTCCTGTAGGAGACTAAAATTAGGTCACTGACTAGATCACCCTCTGATCTGCAGGTGAGGCCCACTGGAAGGACCTCCCAATGGCTATGCTTTTGGCCTATATGCTCAAGGCAGCAAAAACTATAATTCTACAAATACAATGAGCCCAGAGTGGTCTTACAGCATTTTACACCTAGTACTTCTGATCCCTGAAGGATGTTTTAACCAGAGGGTTTTGTTTTGTTTGATTCAGAAATTGGTTTAGCTAAAGCTTATGAACTCGTGTCTTATTCAGGACTTTTAAGGGCCACAAGTGACAGATGACGCAAATAGAATCAGGGATACTGTGTTCTTCAACCAGGGGAATCAATTACAGATCACACAAACTCAATTTAATTCAACACAATTTATGGAGCAACTACCATGTGCAAGGCCTTCCACTACGAAGGAGATGGGACGGAAACAAGACTCGGGTCATACGTTTAGACCTAACCACGATATTCTTGGAATTCCCAACACTTTTAAAGACGTTAAACAGTAAAGACCTGACATCAAAGCTCTTCTGCCTTCCCAACTGGCTGACACCCCTGACCCACTATGTTATACTATCTCCCAAACATGGTCTTTTGCTAAGGATAAAAAAAAAAAAAAAAAAAAAATCAGGTTTCAAACCAAAGCTCAGTATGGTTTGGTTTCTATGTGGGCATAATATGATTAATGGAGCAAAACTAATTTCAGAGCATGGTGTACTGGCAGGACCTCCAAGTGCCCTTTTTATGAAATGAGCCATCCAACTATATCCCTTTGGAAAGACTTTCTTTTGTCACCCTTGTTTTGTTGAAGTCTCTAGGCCTTAATTTTAAAACTAGACGATAAAACTGGTTTAAATATAGCAATCAGAGTTTCAGCAATAACACCATGTTTGAGACACAGGGGTGTGTAATTTTGAAGGATTGAGGAATTCTTTTTGCCTGGTTGGACAGGCCCTTGACTGACCTTTCCTAAAGAGTCAAAACTACAACACTGTCTCCAGGTAACAGGGAGGAGAGACGGGGCCCAAGGGTCACCTCTCA
This sequence comes from Ursus maritimus, assembly GCF_017311325.1. NCBI lineage: Eukaryota > Metazoa > Chordata > Mammalia > Carnivora > Ursidae > Ursus > Ursus maritimus. The sequence continues at coordinate 58,010,459 of NW_024423675.1, forward strand.
GGGCAGCCTGAGACAGTAGGGCACACACCAAGCTGTGCTGCTGCCTTTGCACCTGCTGAGGCCTCTGACTGAAGCAGTTCTCTCAGGTTTAGAAGGACCCAACTTGGGTACCCGGGTGGCTCAGTCGGTTAAACGTCTGCCCTCAGTTCAGGTCATGATCCCAGAGTCCCAGGATTGAGCTGGGCTCCCTGCTCAGCAGGGAGTTTGCTTTCTCTTTGCCCCTCCCCCTGCTCATATTCTCTCTCTCTCTCAAATAAATAAGTAAAATATTAAGAAGAAGAAGAAGAAGAAGAAGAAGAAGAAGAAGAAGAAGAAGAACCCAATTTCCTCACAACCCTATCCTCTTTGTCCCATCAGCCTATCCTGTATCCACTCGGAGGGAAGAAACTGCAGCCACGCCCCCCCCCCTTCTTTGGCTCAGGATGCACTGTCCTGCCTCACTGATCTAAGAGGACAAAGAGTAGCATGGAAAGCAATGAAGATAATACAAGTACAGCAAATTATCAAAAACGGTAGAATTGATATTTCTAAGCAATGATGATCAGATCTAACGAGAATCACTTGAAATGTGTTGTCACATCCCCCATTAATGAAGAGTCATACCCTACATATATATTTGCTTTGTGATTTTTTTAAAAAAATGTTTTAATCTTTAGCTTTTCCCTTGGAAATGTCTATTTCTTATGTTAGGTTTTACAGTATCCCTGCCCTAGGTCCACTCCACCCCGTGTTATTGTCATAGCTAAACCCTCTTGCCTAGGTTTCTATGATAATCTAGAAACTGGTTGCCATGGTCAGTTCCCCTCTTTCTCTTAATTCATCATCCACAATTCCGTGTCAGCAAAACCACCCTACCTTTACAGATCCAAGTCCATGAGCTCAGCCCTGGAGGGCCTGTCCTCTTCCAAACTTCCCTGTACTGCCACTTTCCTAAGACATTCATCCTTCTGGTGAGAATGTAGAAAATGTCCACTTTGCTGAGTTTCTCCAAAAGGAACAAAAGCGTAACTTCCAGGTTAGCAAATACAGCTGACGGGCCAAATTCGGCCCACTGCCAGGTTTTGTAAGTCAAGTTTTATAGGAACACAGCCACATTCTTTGGCATACCTACTGCCTCCGGCTGCTTTCACGCTACAGTGACAGAACTGAGTGCTGTGACAGGGACCGAACAGCCCACGAGGCCTAAAATATTTACTATCTGGCCCTCTACCAGCCCTGGTATAACTAACAGCAGTGATGAGTACAAAGCAATGATCAGTCTGCCAAGTGGAAAAACAGACGAGACCAGGATTTACGTGAATCTGTTTTTTTTTCTTTTTATATTTTTGAAAGAACCATTTTATATAATTACACTGAATTAAAAAGCAGAGAAAATGTTACCTCTCCTCCCCTACAAAAATCCTAAACATGTTTTAGGACACCCCTCACAACTTTCTATCCACTTTATTATTTCCTTTTGGTCAGTTCTTTTTTTTTTTTTTTTTTTTTTTTTGAGGCATGATAAAATCCACCAATTTTCAACCTGACAATGAGTTCTTTTTGACAAATACATACAGTCAGGTAACCACACCACAATCGTAATATAAACATTTCTATCACCCCAAAAAAGTTCCCTTTGCTGGTCAGTTCCCTCCCCACAGCCCCTGGCAGTCACTGATCTGCTCTCCATCAAAAGGAACAGATTTCTTATTCTGGAGTTTACTCCATGGCCTGTGTTACTCTGGTTAAACCACTTTGACTCCCAGTTCTTGGGCTCCTCACGCACGGATGAGCTGGCTTGGATTAGAATTGACCCCCATGCACACCACTACTCACAGCTCTGATTTTCTCAGTCTTCCTGCCACACTTCAGGTTAAACGTAATTTGAAGAAAGGGACCACAACACACTGTCTTGAAAACTGTGGATCAGAGGACCCCTCGGTTCCTTCCAGGTCTAAGGTGTATGTTCCTATAACATGTCTGAGCTAGCATGAGTTACCTTCACTTAACGACAGCCAAGTATGAAGAAGGGAAATAAACTGCCCAGAAACTTAAATCTCAAACTCCTCAGAGCTAAAAAATAATTAGCAAGTGAATGAACTTGGTCTTAGGGAACACTCTATCAGGGTTTCTGCCCTGATTAGAGTGCGAGCATATGAAGCCATCTCTAAGGCCTCTCCTGCCTTCAAAGCACAAGCTGTATGAAATCCAAACACACGGAAAGATCCAGCAAAGGCAGCCCTGGAAGCCCAATTAAGAACCAACCAAGTTCCTTCACTGTATCTATGGAATGGAGCAAATGCTTTTGAGGAGGAGGGACTGGACATTTTTTTAGGGCATCAAGCTGAGAGCACAGTAATGCTGAAGACAAGGTAAAAGCTTGTGCTCTTAACCATTTGGGAAAAGCTGGTCCACACATCACTGAAGAGCTACCCACTGTGTAGCAACAAATCCCGGCTTCAATTTCTTACAAGAAGCATCAACAGGGAGAGCAGAGGGCAGTCAGTATTTTGTTTCTAAAGCAAACTCTGCTTTCTTGCTAGGAACTCATGTCTTCTAAGACTTCTGTCACTCCCAAGACATCAGAAAATGTAACCAAGGTTTCACTACTGAAGCAGACAATCCGTTACCGAAAAAAACTTAGAAATAGCAAATCTATCCATGCCAGGATAATTTAAGGAAGTAAAAATAGAAAGACTACCTTAGTTCAAGGATTCAAGTTACCCAAAAAACAGTCAGTCAAATGGCCTGCCCTCGTTTGAGGTTTCTACCCTGGTAAGTAATGCCTTCCAGCTGGCAATTTTCACCAGGAAACACTGCGTCAAAGTTGTAGGCCTTGCAATCTGACCCTGTCCCCTCCCACCCCTCCAAGAGATCCAGCACAACACTGTGGAAGGGACCCATCCTGCAGTCCCTTGAGCGTCCTGTGCCTAGCCATGAAGGGAGAGTGCCCAGAGTGGGGACAGGGGAGATGAAAGTAGTATTGTCAGGAATCATCTCTTTCAGGAGATACTTATCCTGATCTAAATCACTAGAAAAGAACTAACAAATGCAAATTCTAATGCAAATCAGAATCAACCAAAGAACCGATGGTCTAAAAAGATGATCAGAATTCAGAATATAACGGCAGCCCTAACTGCTCAGCTCTGAGTCCCCCTTCCTTGCCTGCAGCCCTCAAAAAAGTATCATGAGCATGAAAGGTAACACTGAGGGCAGGGACTTCTATGTCTGACGGTGTCTACATGTGTCTGTGTATACCCACTTATACAAATGTATCCTACAAGATGTTCAACACAAGATGCAAAACAATTTTTCGGACTCTAAAAACAAAAACAAAGTTGTGGGGACGAACATAAAGGATTCCACAATGCTCTGGGGGAAAAAAAATACGTACTTTCCAAGGTTGGCTGGTGTAATTCAGTAACCAAACCAGTGTATCCAATTCTGCAATACTTGGACCAAAGTCGGGGGCAGGAGGAGCAAGATGTGCAAGAGGAGAAAAGAACATACTTCTCTCAGGATAAGTGGTGCTTTCCCCCTCCTCTAACAACCTGTTTTGCCAAAACTCTAAATTAGATTTGCTCTAAAACCAAACACTGGCTACAGCTCTTGTCACTGGCATGCTTCTGCTGAACGAAGAGAAGAATGAACTAGTTCCCCGCACGCAGCAAGCCTAAGTTTACAGCACTGGGGATCAACTCAGCAGGTGGGCCAGACAGTGGTCATGCCAGCAAGCTGGAAGCCGGCCTTCAGCTCTGCCCATTGCCTGGGTGTCCATACTGCCCAGGGAAAAGCACCCTGGTGCGGAGGGGCACACACAACACATCTGTCACTTCCGTCCCAGCTGGGCCCGTCAGGATTACCTGCGGAAAACTGCCACTCGTCTAGCTCTCTAGCAACACTGCCATCATCGCTTCCAAGGGCACAGTCCCAACAGCTGGGCTGCATGTTAAATGAAGCCTCTGGGTTAAGAGGAGGCTGCAGGGTTTAGAGAGCACCTGTATGCACAATATCTCATTGCTCCGTGCAATGACCCTAGGGAAGATGCTGGCCAGCTTATAATTACCTCCACTCCACTGATGAGGAAACCAAAATGAGAGAGTGGTTCCCCAGGACATTGTGCCAGTAAAAGGGCAGGATTAAGGCAGAACCCAGAACACAACCTGGCACCCAAATCCTTATAGGGTCTGAGGTGGTCAAAGAAAAAATGAAAGGATGGAAAAGTGACTTAATTAAATACATTAATTCACACACTATGTTCCAGGTACCATGCTGAGCACCACAGAAATGCTGTAACATATGACTAATGTTCAAGTAATTGAAGATTAAAGGATTGTAAGCAAAGCAAAGAAAGGGCTATTATTAAGTCTATTTTACAGGCCAGGATCAGCAGCATGACAGAGTAATTAAGGAGTAGGGCCTCTGGGGCCAGACTGCTTGGATTCAGCTCTGCCTCTTCCCAGCTGTGTGACCTTGGGCAAGTTACTTAACCTCTGTGCCTCAGTTTTTTAATATACAAAATGGAGAGGATAGCAGTACCTACCTTGTGGGGTTATCTGGGTGATTAAACATGTTAAATATTCTTAAAGCACTTTCAAATATAATGCTAGGCACACAGTAAGTGCTATTTAAGTGTTTGTGAAAATAAAAACTTTAAGTTTTTTTTTTTAAAGACAAGAAACTGGGGCTCAGGGAGCTTTTAAGGAACTGAACTGAAGTCACACAACCAATAAGAAGCAGGGTCGGGATTAAACCATTGGCGAACACTGTGAAGAGGAGCACAGGAGCCCATGTAGGACCCGGAGAGCTGGAGGTCCTGTGGCAAGAAGCTGACGTCATCAGCAGCCGACGCTTTTTTGTGGGGCAGCAGGAGATGGGGGCAGTGGACATGCTCTGATACAAGGAGGGTAGAAAAAAGCCAAAAACAGCTGCTAATTTTGGGACAGCTGCCTGGGGCAATGGCACTGGTTATAAGGTATCGTCAGTCTTTTCTGATTTTTTTTCAAAAATTTTTAGAAGATTTTATTTATTTTCTTGAGACAGTATGTGTGTAAGTGAGAGAGAGAGAGAGCACGATCAGTGGGGAGGGGTAGAAGAAGAGGGAGAAACAGACTCCCCTGCTGAGCAGGGAGCCTGAAGTGGGACTCAAACCAGGGACTCCAGGATCATGACCTGAGCCAAGGCGGATGCTTAACCAACTGAGCCACCCAGGCGCCCCCTCTCTGATTTTTTAAGTGTCAGCTTTACTGAGATATAAGGCACGTACCATACAATCGGCCTACTGCATTCACAAGTCACTGAGTTTGGGTATATTCAGAGTCGTGCAACGTAACCACAACTGATCTTAGTACCGTTCAAACCCCGCCCCCCCAGCAAAAGAAACCTATTTCACACCCCCACACCCACCACTAGGCAACCATTGATCTATTTTCTAAGTCTGTGGATTTGCCTGGCTGTTTCTCATAATGGATTCTAGACATTTCCCCTAAATTGAATCCTACAATAAATGTTTTTTTGTGATTGGCCTCTTTCATGTAATATGATGTTGTCAAGGTTCAGTAAAGCCTTCTCAGCACAGTTTAAATGCCACTCCCTTGCTCCAAGCCCTACTGGCTTCCCACTGCACTTGGGAAAAATCCAAGCCAGTGAGGTCCAGTCTGGTCTGTCAGCCTCCAAGTTCATCTCGTGCCACACACTCCCCCAACTATCATGCCGGACACTGGTTTTACCTACTTTGTCCAGACCTCAAGCTCCTTTCTACCTCAAAGCATGTTCCTTCTCCCTAAAATGATCTTGCCTCCTCATCCCTCAGCCTCAGCTTCACATAGCACATCGTGGGGGGCCCCAGCTGATCTGGGTCTATAAAGTAGCCCAACCATCCTTGTTCCTCCCTGTGGCTCCTGTTGGCTTCCTTCACGGGACTTAGCAAATCTGTGAGTTTTCACTCGCTTGCCCTCATGTGCCTCTCTCCCTCTTTGAAACACAGGGCCGGGACCAGGCCTGTCTAAACTACTCAGCGTGGCACCGCACATGCTTCCTGGCAAGAAAAAGGCACTCAAATACTGGTTGGATGGAAGAGATGAAAAGAAGGAAAATCCTGGTTGAGGATGAAGACCACAGCTTAGGGGTGTAAACACAACCTCACTGTGTTCTTCTTAGCGAACCTGTCCGACCCTCCCCTCCGGGATCCTGGTCTTGCATTAACCCCCTGTGACAAGAGCTGTGGACTGTCACAATGGGAAAATAGAAATAGAAGGTCCCAGCCCTTGCAGCTTACAGTGTGACAAGGGAGGAATCTTTTAGGTGCTTCCACACAAAATTCCCACAAATTTGCCACGATTATGGCTTGACAGAATGTCAGCTCTGGGGCCCCGCGTGATGAAAGGAAAGCTTTCTCCTCATTCTCCAGAAAAGTTGTGTGGCGCCAACACAAAATGCCCATGTCCTATGCTACTTGAGCGATGTGAGTTTCACAGACCCTTTTATTTTATGAAGTCACCTTTGTATCATGCAGGGGGCAGAGCGTGTAGGCCTGTGGCTCTGATCTGACCAGCTATGTGACCTCGAGCCGACCGCTTCACCCATTCAGCAACATGCAAAGGCAGGAGCTGAAAGGTTGATCCCATGGTCCCAGCAGCACTGTGTTGTTTCCAAGGATTCTATGACCTCAGGACACTACCTCCCTCTTCCCATCTTTGAATCAATAAGACACCAGCATCCTCCAACCCCCTGTTGACAGAGAGGACAGAGGCTCAAATATCATAGCCAGCTCCCATCAACAGAACACGTAATTAGCACTATTTGTATACAGTTACTGACATGAAGCAGTAGTACTTTTGAGGTTAATATAAGATCACATAAGCCCAGAAAATGGAGAATTAAACAAAAAAGCAGGTCCTGTGCTGGCTCAGCTAGGATTGACTGGAGATGCGGTGCCACTGGCCCCCTGGAACCCTTCCTCGTTGTGAAGCAGGGACAGCAGTGCCCACGCCACTCCTCCTCTCACAGAAGGTGAGAGACCTGACCTAAAGAGCTCTCGGAGCTATACAAAAGAAAAAAAAAATTTTTCCTACTACGTGGAAACATTCATACGGACATATGGTACAAATCATAAATTTTAAAAGTACGCTAAAGAAAGTCAAAGGCCTAAATGAGCCATGAAGCCTAAGCTACCAGCCTCCTCTCGAGAGAAGCATCCTAGTATAGGAGCGAATTCGGGAAAAATCTCAGAGGTCTGTGTTTGCTCTGGAGACCTGCAAAATTGATGGCTTCAAACAAATTCTCAAGTCTTTAATGTGAAATACAACACGACTGACATCTTACCAAATACTATGGATAACAAGAAACCAAGTTTTCTATGATAGAAAATTAAGAAAAATAGAATTGGGAAAAACATACAAAATTATACCTATAAAATAGCAAACGATTAAAAGTCACTATAGATCTAAAAACTTTCATCCTCCTCCTGTCCCATGAGTGTGTACCATAGCCTCCCACTTCAAAGATGAAGAGCCAGGACCCAGAGAAGGGAAGTGACCTACCCAAGGCCACACAGAGCCAGGGCTCACACCCTGGGAGCTGGTGCCAGGGTCTCTGCTCTTCAACCCACATACTGCCTCTCCGTGCTCCAATGCAGAATGTTCACCCACAGTCCTTTATCTGATCTGAGGAAAATATAGTTTTGTGTAGCAGCAAAGTGTACAAGTCCTTTCAGCTTAGTTTACAGTCTGTGATGACCATCGGACATTGTAATGACCATGTAAATACAAATGGCCCTCCCACCTAGATAGGTCAGATGAGAAGATTAACAGCTCCTGCAGACGGTCGTTGCTAATACCCTGACAGTGTAACTCGTGTCCCAATTTTCCCGGTACCACTCTAAAAGACAGGTGAGGCAGACTCTATTTGTTTTCGAAGAAATCGAGATAGAATTCTTTTCTAGTTCTTTCACTTTTGAACGCAGCCCCAGAAACAGGCCCATTAGGTCAGTGGTGACCATAAGAGAGTAGTGATACACCAATAAAACTGTCTCCCTTTAAAGGATTAAATATCAGGGTACCTGGGGGGGGCTCAGTCAGTAAAGTGTCCCGCTCTTGGTTTCAGCTAAGGCCACGATCTCAAGGTCGTGAGATAGAGCCCCACGTCGGGCTCCATGCTCAGCGTGAAGTCTGTTTGAGAGTCTCTCTCTCTCTCCCTCTCCCTCTGCCCTCGCCCCACCCCTGCCGCTCCTGTGCACACGTGAGCACGCTCTCTCTCCCCCCCCTCAAAAATAAACACATGAGTCAAAAATTAAATATCTGTGGAAGTCACAAACTCGCTCCCTGTATTTCCCAAAGTTACTTTTCAAAAACTTTAATGTAGAAAAAGGTAAGTTTTCTCTTTCTGCGACCAAATAAAAACATGGGCCATGAGGCCACTTGAGGTCGTCTGTAGACGTTAGCATCCCAGGAAGAAACAAAGGCAGAGACAGACAATACCACACAGAACAGAAAATGCAGCTGTCAGTACAGGTCAACACCTACCTGTGTATCCTGAAGGCTACAGAAAAAGAAAAGAAAAAGGAAAAAAAACAACAACAACAACAACAACGACAACAACAAACCCAACTCTGTCTGCAGTGTGCTCCCTAAGTGGAGACCAGACCAGCTCACTGGGCTCATGGACTGACCTGCATCTTACCACACAAAAACAAAAGCAGCACCTGCCCACAGAAGCACGTCCAAGTGTGAGCGGCCGTGCTGCAAAAACTGAGAGATGCCATAAAACTGGAGGGTTCAATGCACCATAGTCCACAGGACCTCCTACCCCTTCCTCCCCAAACACCACCCCCGTGCCCCGAAACTCACAGATGTTTGCCTTGTTCTTGTTTTGGGCAGGCACGGCACTACCAACAAAAGTTTTCTGTTTCAGAGTTCTAAAAGAATGATGTATTTCCTAGAATAAGGAGTTCATTCCATTCGAGCCAATTCGGGTCTATTTTTAGCATCACCTAGAAGCTGCTTCACAGCAGGCCTGGGAGGGGGGGGCTTACAAATGCCCTCAGGGGTTCTAGTCACCCAAGCAAAAACCATGGGTCATATTCCATATTTATACCATATAAACACAGTATAATATAATACACACACACACACATGCACTCTGCAAAAAGCACAAGGTGACAGATGTAAACACAGAAGAGGACCAGAACAATGGTTTAAACTCAAGTCTCAGAATATGATCCTATAAGGAACACAGGAAACGTTGAGGGTATGGACTACACGAGATGTTCCTCTTCCTAAAAAGTCCTCTGCCAGATCTTTGCCAGGCTGACTTTCTCAGGTCCTCCATTCTCAACTCAAATGTCACCTCTTAGGGAGACACTCCCTGATTATCCAATCTAAAAAGTCCATCTATGTGTCACGGTGATGTCTATCATGCTGCCCTTTGATTTTCTTCTTAAGACATCACTCTCTGAAATTACCCTGCTTATTAGACTAATGGCTTCCTGTCTGTCTCCTCCCTCTGGACCGTCTGCATGGCAGAGTTAGGGTTCTCACGTTCCTTATTACCTGCAAATCTCCAGCTCCAAGAACCCGTTCTTGCTCATAGGAGGCTCTCAGTAAGTAAATGGTGCCTGGATAAAGAATGAACGGACCCACATGCTCCGAAGCAAAAGGAGAGCATGTGGAAAGCATGATAACACAGTGAGCTTGAGATCCAGCTTGACTTCTTAATTTCCTACGGGTCTAGGGACAGTTACTTAACCTTCAGAAGTCTGTTTTCTTAGCTGTAAACTAAGGTAACAGGAAGTACTGTGTTTGTAAGTACTTTGTAAATTATGAAGTACCTTATGATTATTATTATTAAAGACATTTTGAGTCAGTATTTATAGTGGCGTTAATGAAAAGGTTCATTAGAATAAATCCTTAAATAGGTGTGTTAATCTGGCAAGAGTGAACTTTCTCAGCCTCAACCCCATTCGGCAACTCTGGCCTTTGACTGGCTCCCTGTCCAGTGTGTGACGACTTGTTTACACGTTGTAGTAGAAAGCACAGTATGAAGACCAGGTAGGGAAGACCCTACTCTAGCTACCATTCAGCATCTTTAAGTCCCATCCTCCCTCTCTCATATATGAAGAATGTATATGAATAACCCACAAATCTCAGAGTACTAATGTTAATATAGAAATGTAATGTTATGCTTCACAGAGCATAGCACAGGCTATGTCTGTGTTAGAATCGTAGCTCCAGAGGCCACATGGGCACGTGGGGAAAAGCACAGTCCTAGTAACAGAGGGGCAATGACAGAAGGCCCATTCCATAAGCAGCGGCAGTCACCAACACCTCTACAGAAAGCCTCCTATGAACAGTCACACATTTTTATGCTGCCAGATTTTTTTAAAGATATAATTCATATACCATAAAATTCACCCTTTTTAGGTTCACGATTTGGTGGGTTTCCGTATTTTCACAAGGTTTTATGACCATTATCTAATTGAAGAACATTTTCATCATCCCAGAAAGAAGCCCCATACCCATCAGCAGTGATGTCCCCAACACCCAATCCCTACTCCCATTCTCTATAGATTTGCCCTATTCTAGACATTTTCTATAAATGGAATCATACAACATGTGGCCTTTTGTGTCTGTCTCATTTCACTAAGCAAAATATTTTTAAGGCTTATCCATGTTGTAGCAAACAATAATACTTCATTTCTTTTTCTGGTTGACTAATATCCCATTGCATTGATACCATATTCCTTAATCCTCTCATCAGTTGATAGACATGTGGACTGTTTCTACTTTTTGGGCTATCATGAATAATACTACTATGAACATCTGTGTGTAGGTTTTTATGTAAACGTATATTTTTTAATTTTCTTGGGTATATATTGGGTATATCTAAAAGAATTTTTTGAGTCTTACAGTAACTCCATGTTTAACTTTCTGAGGAATTACCAAACTGTTTCCCAAAGGGATTGTACCATTTTTCATTCCTTTTTTTTTTCCAAAGATTTTATTTATTTATTGTCGGAGAGAGAGAACACAAGCAGGGTGAGTGGCAGGCAAAAGGAGAAGCGGGCTCCCCGCGGAGTAGGGAGCTCAGTGTGGGACTCGATCCCAGGACCCTGGGATCATGACCTCACCTGAAGGCAGACACTTAACCGACTGAGCCACCCAGGTGCCATTTTTCATTCCTTCCCGCAATTTATGAGGGTTCCAATGTCTCCAGTATCTTCCCCAACACTTGTTACTATCCACCTTTTTAATTCTAGCTATACTAATGGGTGTGAAGTAATATTTTATTGTGTTATCATAATATTTATTGTGTTTTAACATCCAAATCTTCAAAAAGTCCTTGAAACCAAATGCCAGATAGCAGAGAAAAAATTCAGATCATACCAAGGCAGTATTCTCAAACTTCAGTCGTTCAAGAACCACCTTCATGATTTTGCCACAACTGGGTGACATTGCTACTATTTCTACTATTATGTACTGAATTTTTAAAAGCCAATTCATTTTAAAAGAGCCTTTAAATCACTGTTATAAATTAGTATCTCTTGCCATAAATAGAAAGTACCAGGACCATAAATATAATGAAGACAAAGTTAGCTGGATATAATTGTCTCCCAGGGCCTGCTTCTTCATGGTAAGATGGAAATTGCAAGTGACAGGTGTTGAAGACATGCTGGCCACAAACACAGCCCTCCCTCGGCTTAGTGAGACTGCCTAAAATCATCTCTACTACTATCACCAGCTCTGCACTTTGGAAGACTCTGCTGTAACATTTCATGAAATACCTTTCCTGAAAGACATGTCAGAAAATGAGTTCCATGGTGATGATTATACTGGGGCGGGGGGGGGGGGGGACTTTAAAAAACCATGCCCTAAACAGCATCATGTTTTGGTAGTCGGTTACACTTGGCTGACGGGTGTCCCTTTTTCACGTTAACAAACTTTGTTCTGCAAATTTCCAATAAGTCGGTCCACACTCTAGCTGCAAGCACCTGGCTCATCAAGTTTCAACAAAAACAGCTTTCAGAGCAAATATATGTAATATGAATTAAAAGTAAGAGGACCTGCCTTTGGGTAGGCAAGCCCAGGCAATGCAACCCATAACGTGACAAAGTGCTTGATGGGCTTGACTGACAGCATTGGCCTCGAGTGTAATAAAAAACACAATGCCTTGTTTGTGCTCAAATACATTCAGCCTTCCTCACCCAGCCTGACACACATACTATTTATACACAAGTCAGATAAAAAACAGTCAGTGGCAGCATATTTGGGCACCTCCAGATTTGAAGACTAATTATCATCTGTCATCATCCAAGCTTAATAAAATACTAAATAGCATATTACATTTACAGAAAAAGAGTGAGTATGAAATTGCCTCTTTACTTGGATACTCCTAACTCAGCCCTCAGATCTCAGCTCAAATACCCCATCCGGTGGGAGTATTTCCCCTGCTCTCAATGCAAAACCCCCTGGTTATGTATCTCATAGCACCTTTCTTTATAATATTTGCATGGTTGGTGTCTGTCTCCCAAATTCAGGCTCCGTGAAAACAAGGAACAGGTTGGTTTTGTCCGTCATCATACCCTCCATAGCTAGGACAGTTCTTGGCACAGAGCAGGTAATCAAGCATTATTTTTGAATGAATGAGTTCAAAGGACGTCAAAATTTTATTATACATTATAAGTCTTAGCCATGTTTAGAATGACCACTAAGAGTACTTTTCAAAAAGGTAAAAAGGCACAAAGCAGCGGCTCTCAAACCTCCTAAAGTTTCCCACTAGTGGACCTCAATCCAGTCCATCCGATACAATGAAGTCTCTCTTTTTCTTCTATGTAACTTCTAAACAACTAAGCTAGGTACTTGAGTCTACCATTGAGCCTTTATGGAGGGCCTGAGTAGAAGAAGGTTAGCGACAAGGGAAGGAGAAAGGCAAGAAAACTAAAGTTTACTGAGTGGACACAGTATGTGGCATAGCCCTTCTTAATCCTTTTGTTATCACCCTGATACAACTGAGACTTGTAAATTTCAGGAACTTGTTCTAAGTCACACAGCTAGCAAATGGCCAAATGGAACAATGATCCGGTTCTTTGTGAGGGGAAGAAGTTACACAAGTAACTTCTCTATAGAGAACATACAAGTTGAAATAGGCCTAAAGGAACAGACAAAGGTTCGTCGCAAGAGGCAGGGGAGGGCATTATAATACAACTCCTAACAAGAGCTAATGTGTATTGACCATTTTCCATGGGCTAGGCACAGGACAAAAGCATCTACCACACATTACTTCATTTATTCCGCATATAAACACTATGAAGTGACCATAATTATCGTCCCCATTTTGTAGAGTAAAACTGTGGCTAGAGAAAAGGGATCTGACCAAGGTGAGGCAGCTGGTAAGTGTCTGTGATCTGAACCCCATGTTCTCTGAGCTCTTAGGGCTCACAGGAGGGATGGAGAAGCTGGCAGGGCATGCATTTAGCAAGTGTCTACCGTATGTCAAGACAAGGCATGGAGTGTGGAGGGCTGGGAGGAATGACACAGCCCATGCTCTCTAGCACCTTATAAATGGACAGAAGCCAGTGAAGACAGAGCTGGTCTAAGGAAGACAGGGTCTGGAGCCAGGCTGCCCAGGTTCAAACACTGATGAGCTGGGCAATTTGGGGCAATCACTTAATTTCCCTGTGTCTCAGCTTACTCCACTACAAAACGGCAGCAATAATAGTATCTGCTTTGTGGTGCTGTGATTTCTTAAAATAGGCTAAGATAAATAAAGTCATCAGCACAAAATAAGCACAAATACATGTTAGATACTATTATGTTTGGAACGAATGAAAACCAAGGTTAGAGGGGAAATGTAGGGCCAAATCCAAGGACTACAGAAGGAGACAAGAGTTCAATACCATCTGAAGAATGTGCAACGGGAGCAGATGAAAGTCGGAGAATCCCCCCCAAATATTTGTGGGCAATCCATTCATGAAGTCATGTAAGCATAGCACAGATGGGGACTGTGGCATCACAAGAGAAAGAAATGGACAGCTCAGACGATGGGGTAGAAATGTCACATGAAAGGCAAGAACTCATCAAAGACAACACCAAGGGCTGAATCAGGCTAACTGTAAGAACTCAAACTCTAACCGAACATTGAACGGCAACATGAAAGGGCAAACAGATCTGAAAAGGGAGACGAGAAGTGTAGGAAGAAGATGAGGTAATGCATTTCCTCCTGCACCTGCTGAGCTGACTGTGCCCGTCAGTGAGTCGGTGAGTGGGCACGGCCTGCGGGCATCAGGAGGCTCTAGACCGGGCGCTGCAGAAGGGCTGACCCAAGGAAATTACCACTTGCTGAGCACATGCTAGGTTTATGTAGTGCACAGCCAAAGGGAATCGCCATTATTCTGAAGAGTGCACAAGATCAGTCTTATCATCTCTTTCCCTTTTATGAGGAAGCTGATGTTGGAGGAGCTAAGAAAATTGCTGAAGACAACACAACTAGAGAGTGGCAGAACTAGTCTTGAGACTCAAGTTCATGCAACTCCATGAGCCACTGTCTCCGCACTGGGAGGCTCCAACAGTGAAGCTGGGGGCATGAGCCGGCTCTCCAAACAGAACAAATCAGACCTACAACCACACCTGGCCCTCATCTCCCTTCCCCTCCCTGCCATCCTGGGCATCATTCTCCAATTGGCCAGCCCTCCCTTGCCTTCTCTAATTTGGCCACGGTACTCCTTAGTCAGGATCTGACAATAATCCTCCAGCTCCGAGTAGTCATCACAAGCCACCCTCCTCCCCAAGTGGAAGCGATCACCTCCCCCAAACTCCCGTAGGCCTTGCTGTCCACCCTACCTGCCTGGCGTGTACAGACAAGCTTCAGCTTAGGTGTGCTGATGTGGCCACCACATGCCTGCCACCCCACTGACAGTCAAAGCTGATTCCACTGCTGTGCCTTCCCTGGGGCCCCTTTCTGCCCCTCAGTTCCATCTGAGTTATCTTGGAAGCTGCAACCTCAGACAGAGGTCAACCTTCAGGAGAGAGGAGGACTCCTGTTTAGACATGGGTGTTGCTGCTGGGGCTGAAGCACCCTGCTGTCCCTTCTGATAAATTCTAAGTACTACAAGTTTTCTCCTCCACTACTTCCTCTTCCAAGTGAGAATTTAAATTCCTATGAAGAAGTCGTTCCCAGCGTTGTTCACAGTGTCTTCCATGTAGATGCTTCCAAATCGTCATTGTGGAAGATAATGAAAAACAACCTTTACACAGTAACCTCCAACAATCTCACCTCATGCTTTGGAACCCAATGGTAAGCCAAGAGGCTTCTAGACAAACAGCGTAAGAG
Organism: Ursus maritimus; assembly: GCF_017311325.1. Lineage (NCBI taxonomy): Eukaryota > Metazoa > Chordata > Mammalia > Carnivora > Ursidae > Ursus > Ursus maritimus. The sequence continues at coordinate 58,025,762 of NW_024423675.1, forward strand.
TCCGGGGGACTGTTTCCTTTCACTCTGCAAATCCAGTAGAAGTAATGATATTATAATTTGTTTTTCAGATGTGAACCCCTTCATGTTAGGAAGGCTTAGAAAACAGAAAATGAGTCCTTTCTTTTGAAATGTTAACAAGATAAAGCTTCCACAATAAAGTACATTCCCCTGACTTGCATAGGACTCCTCCAACAGACCCTCACCCAAAACCTACCCCTTCTCATTTCAAGAAGGAAGTTATTTTTGTTTCCCAGTCTCCAAAGACAAAACTGAGTAAATTAAGAAAGGCAAGGTGGGAATGGGTATGTGCCTAGAAGCATCCGTTACTTAAAAGAGCCAAGGGCAGTAACTTTGAAAACATGGAATTCTGGGGCCATCTGGCAAGACAGTCCCAGTATCAATACACTATCATTACAGTAACCACTCACTTTGAGGATTATGCAAAATTCATTCTTTCACAAGGAAGGAATATTGAATGCACTCTGGTTTATCAGCACAAGAAAGTCAATAATTTGTTTCAGAAAGATTTCCATCCAAAATCAAAGGGAAAAATAATAAATATCCAGGTGTTAAGATGAGGGAGTTTAGTTATTAGGAAAATTTACACACATGGAACAGTTCATTCCCTCATCAAGCCCAGAAACCACGTGATACATCACAACGATTTGCTCAGGAATTACAGAATGAACACTTTCTTATCTTTTCTAACTTTGCGAACAATCTAACTGCAAGACACAAATGGCTACGAGGTCGGCTGTTTGAAGCCTAGGAAGACCTGCTTCTACAGAAAGGACTCAGTTATATCAAAGCATTCAATGCATTTCAAAGAAAGATCATTAAGATTTCTCGAATTCATCACTGAACTACCAGTAAATGAAGAAAATGATTATAATATTATGACCACACGACTTCAACTGGAATCCCCAGGGCAGCTACTGGCTTTGTGGAGTGGGGAAAAAAGTTCTCCAAGCTTCTCTGTAATTTTTAGTACGGTTTCAAAACATTTCTAATCGAATGAGATTGACATTAGCTATTGAGAATTCACCCTCAGCAAAGCCTGGGTACATCCAAGGTAGCCGGAAGAACAGGATTGCCTTAGATGCTCACCCCCTTGCTCTCCATACGCACCAATGAGCTCCCTTCCTAAACACTTGCCATCAGCTCTACGTATCATTCACACTGCTCTTCCTCACACCCAAATATACTCTTGTGAACTGAACCCGCTGATTTAGCCCCTTCAATGGTTCCCCAACACTCGCAGGATAAAACCAAACTCTATAACATCACTCAACGCCAGACCCTGTCCAAGGCACTGGGAATACAGCCAGAGCTGAAGAAAGTCCCTGTTCTCATGTGCCTTCCACCCTAACAGGACACTGGCAACGAACACACTAGCCTATAACAGGTCAGGTGGTAGTGCTAGGAAGCAGGTTAAGCAGAGAAAGGAAATAAAGAATGATACTAGTCAAAGAAGGCCTCTAAAGTGAAGGGAACAAACTCCTGAAAGAAATGGTACGACCATACATGCGAAGGCCTCCCACATCTGGCCCGAGGCTACCTGGTCAAGCTCCTCCCCTACACTGGGGAGGCCACTGCAGCCTCTCTGAGTTAGGATTCCTTCTCCGAACACACCTTGCTGCTTCACACATTCATGCCTTTGCGTTTACTCTTCTGCCTGTAATGCCTCTCAAATTCCTCCTAATCTTCCAAGATTCATCTGAAGCTTCTCCTCCTTCATAAGGCCTTCCCTTGCACACCAGCCACACACCACCACCCAGCCCAGTAGGGTCATCACCCCTCCTTTCTGCAACGTGGACCATGTCTTTTTATTCATGTCTCTGATTCTTCAGTAAAATGGAGCTCCTTAAAGGCCAGAGCACAACACTGATTCCTGTGTCCCCAGTACCTCATCCTTCGAGACAGCTGCACCTTTAGAAACACAGTTAATGAATGAATGAAATGCATGTTCTCTTTTTATAATGCCATCTCTGAAAAGATCTGCCCATGAAGAAAGCATAAACCCATGAATGCCCTTTGATTTAAAACACTTTTTGTGAAACTGACTTTTTTTTGTTCCTGAAAGCTGCATGATTTAAAAGTCTTTGTGGGTTTCCCCCCCTATAAAATTATCTTGACACCTAGCCATGTATCACTGTACACGAAGCAGCTATAACTCTGCAGTTGGAAAAACATTATGCTGTGAAAAAAAGAAACCCTAATCTGCCAAGACACCAAAAGGGCCACTGAAGATACAATGAAAATGTAACGCTGGACACAATGAAAGAGCTTATACTCTTTTATAGCCTGGGATCATTTCCACAAAACCTTTCTTTTTAGGAGGATAAACTGTTTCAAAGGGAGGGAGAGTAACCCTCACATATTCTTTTTTGGCCCTTCTTGTTCTAACGCTACACTCTGGACCTTTAACATTCAGCCTCTATCTTCCCCGTCTTCATGGTACCCAAGCAGAAGGGCAGATGAAGGAAAAGAACATGGTGGGGGAGGGAGGGTGAAGAAACCAGAACACAACACCTACAGCCCCAGATAAAGAAGACAACTCAGGGGAAGAAATGCCTCCTTCACCACCATTATCATCACCATTATTTTAGGTTCCATTTTGTTTTCAATGCTCAGCAAATCAAAGGTTTAGAGTGGAGAGCCACCTGTGTCACTGTGAGGATGCTGGATTCAGGATGGGGCTTTCCCTGCAGACCCGTCAGGAGATCTCCAGAGGACCAGCCCAGGCCACGCTGCCAGCTGCCTCTCCTCAAGCCCAAACTACAGTTCTGAAACTGAAGACCCTTGAAGAACAACAAAGGAAAACCTCAGCTGCTCCATCCCAACTCAAGCACCAAAGAAAAAGGGCAGGGGGGGAATCGTTTCCATATTTCACATAAACACAGAACTTACTGCGGCAGCCAGGAATGTGTGAGTGGAAGGGGACTGACGATGATCGCCACGCAAATGGAGCCCTGGCTAAAGATTAATACTAAGAACGTGCAGCCTAGTTCGTTCGCAGACACCCCTACTGGGAAATGTTGGTGTTTACGTATTTCCAAACGGCCTTTTTAAAAATAAAGTGTCCTTTTCCATGGGATTCTAACTTTCTGTTGTTGTTGTTCAAGAGGAAGCACCTGGAAGAGACATTCAAATGTAAAAGTTGTGCCAAAGTAATTTGAGATGTTGTACTGAGAACTTACTGTAACTGTATATTGTTCCCCAGCCCCCAAACTCCTTCACACGGTGGCTGAGATTAGCTCTGCCTTTAAACTATCTTGGTTTACGGCCCTAGCACTGGTCACGGTGGGGGAGGCAGAGGAGCAAATAAATCACAGAACGGCTGCAACTCCAGACGGGTAATTTCTGGAGAGGTAAGCTTTCTCTGTGTTGACTAGCAAACGGTGCAGAGAACCAAGAACCAGAACGTCTGGGGCTGGGGCCATCTCATTTCACGATAAAAGAACACAGAATAAATCCATCACAAGTACCATTTCCTGAGCCCTTCCGTGGTTCCGTAACACGAGCTGGGCATCCATTCCCAGTGTCCCGTTAATCCTCGCAATAACCAGAAGATGTTTCAGTGTCCCCATTTTGCAGATGGGGAAGCAGGTTGTGAATGGCTAAGTGCTCAGGGTCATAGCACCGGTAAGCACTGGAGTGAGAATTCCACACAGGGCTTCCCCCTACAGCAGGCGACATCCTAGAGTGACTTCCCCAGACAAGTCTCAGGAACAGGACAGAAGAATGGAAACAAGGCTTTTCCCCTCATTTGTTCTCTTTGAGCTCAAACCAGTTGATGCTTCATAAATGAATGAAGGTAGAATGTACACTTAGTGCCTGAAGAACCCATATTAACTGCTATGTGAGCAGGTCCCTTGTTCACTGTCAAAGAGGTAACACTGCTGAGCTCTAACTAGCAATTCCATATCCAACCGAAGATACACGATGTTCTTAACCTCACTGAGGCCCACAAAACCCCAGGTTCCTTGAAAGCCAGATTAAAATAGCCAACTGGTATGTGCCATCGTATCTAGAGATTATGATATCTTTATAAAGCCATGACATGGACTCACACCTTCCTTCTACCGTGTATTTGATAACAAGTACCAATAAAAGACCTAAGTGACCAAGAAAGTCTATCTCCCCTCAAGAATTTCTCTCTTCAAGGCAGCAACTGACAATGTAGAATATAAAAGACCTGGTGCCTTCAAGAATAGAGAAGATTAGGAAAATAGGCACAAACTGCCATTTGTCCTTTATAATCACATCATCTTCTTAGATTTTAAGATTTTATGCATGCCTATGGGTTTTTTTAAGATTTATTTTATTTACTTTAGAGAGAGAGAGTGCAAGGGGGAAGCGCAAAAAAAAGGAGAGAAAAACACAGGCAGACTCCATGCTGAGCACAGAGCCTGATGCAGGGCTTGATCTCACAACCCTGAGATCACGACCTGAGCTGAAACCAAGAGTCATTTGCTCAACTGGCTGTACCACCCAGGCTCCCCTGTTTTGTTATTTTTTAAAAAGAGACCTGACTACCAGGTTCTGGTCACTTTCAGAGCACTAAAGAAAAAGAATGACAGCAGGTGGCTGGCAAATTGTCAAGCCAATAAGGCATCTTCCTCCCTTTGTCTAAACAACATGTACTGAGGTCACACTGACAGCATTCCGGCACCAACTGCTGCTCCTGGGACAGGTGCTGCCGTACTTCGGGGAACAGTCACAAAAGCCCCCGGTCTGTCGGGGTTTGGCAAGCTCAAATATACAATACAATTTTGGTGAGTTTATCATCAAATGCTTCCCATGATGTCAGCAACACATGAATGAATCAAAACAATGACCTACCCCAATCCCCCTTCCAAAGGGTTCCCCTTATCAATTCTAGGTCCTACTTCCCAGTGTTGAAATTCAAAGTGACCTTGCCCTTTGGGTCAAAAATTGACCAACCTCTCTTAAACAGACTTTGCAAAATTACAAAGCAAGCTGGGGAGGAAGATACAAGTTCCATGTGCTCCATATGTCTCAGAGATCTCGGTCTATCAGGCCACCTTTCATTTTAATATCCTGACATAAAAAAAAGACCAAATGTCTGTTTGAAGTAGAACTGGTGACACGGTAATAAACTCTCATAGCAAGAGATCGGTTCTCTCTTGTCAGGCTGACCCAAGATATTTTGCCAGGTGCCAGCCAGCCTGCCATAAAACATCCTGAATCCCCTGTTCGACAGCAATGTGGGTGGGCCATGATACCCTCCTGCTCCTAAAAGGCACCCAGATTTTCATGCAACCATTCCTCAATTACTCATGATTTGAATTAAGTTTGACTGTATAAAAATTACTTCTAAAATGTTTGAGGTTTATTTAAATAAAGTGACACGGAAAGATCTTTAAGAGAGTATTAAATGTAAAAAAATATATATATATATGAATCAGATTCAAACTACCCATGAATCCATTTATAGAAAAGAAAATAATTATCTATGAATATGTATAAAAATTAATGCAAACATCTGGGAAGTGTTCTGGAGGGGCTCACACTCAACTCTGGAAAAGGAGAGGGTTTTGCCAAGAGAGTGACTGTCTTTTCTAATTATCTTGAGTTATATTGTTTAATTTTTTTTTTTAACAAGAAAGTATTTCTGTATCATTGGACGAACAAAATAAAATCTGCAGGCAACAGAAGGACAATGGGGGGAGGGGTAAACGTATGAAAACAAATCACATTCCATAGCGTCCAGAGGTCTTATCGGAGAGGACTTTGCATTAATATTCTTGTGCTTCCCAAGCTGCTCCATGAGGCTGCATTGCTGCCTGCGTCGTTAGCAGCAGCTGTTTCCGATCATCCGTTATCTGCTTCCTCCAAGGCCGTGAAAACTGCAAGGCAGTTCTGTCTGGTTCCAGAAGCTGAAAACTGCATCCACGCCTTCACCCCAATGGCATCTTGGAGGAAGGGCAGGAAGGCTCCACACAGAACCTGCTGCCTTTATATTTCTGAGACTAAGGCAAAGTATTATTCCTGAACCTTCTTCCCTGATTCACCTAAGCCATTGTCAGGAGCCTCTAGGCACCTGCCAGTCCCCACACAGTCATACCAGCCATCGTAATCAGAGACATTGAATGTTCTTTGGCTTAAAAGAAAACAGACAGTTACCGAAAAACCTTCAACCACTTCTTCCCATTCTGAAACAGCCTGGAGAAGGTGAACAATGTGAGTACATCCTCTTGACTTCCGCAACCTGCCATGAGCTCACTACCAACTCCACCCTCCAGAACTGCCAATGGACAGTTTTTAGTTTTCTAAAGCTCTTCACCTAGAAGGACCCACTCCCACTCTCCTTCTGGCTGGCAAACTCCTCTTTATTCCTTAAAACCAATCTCAAACAACTGGCCCCTAAACTACACACACACACACAGACACACACACACACACACACACACACACACACACCACACACACTGCATTCTATGCTCCTCTGGACAGCTCCCAGACCTGTACCCATATCCATTACTAAAAGTACCAGACCACGTTGTGTAATAATTAGTGCTGACACTAATTAGCACTGCAAGACTGGACACTCTGCATCACTGGATCCCCAAAGCTGACCCGGAGTCTAGCGTATCACAGGTGATGAATACAGGCTTACTGACCTGGGCAGCAAGGCAGAGAGGAAAAGGATTGTAATGTCCCCCACTGCTGCTGGCAAGGGGGGGGGCACTACAAGGCTGTAAACGTACAGGTCTGTGAGCCAGGGTTGTGATGCAGGGAAAGTTGGGAGAACAGTGTGATCAGAAACATTCTGGGCTGGAAGCATGGAGAACTCGATTCTGGTCCGGGCCCTGCCGCTGCATCTCAGTTGTGTAACTTTCTGGGCCACCTGCTCTGTAACTGGGACATGAATCAATTTATTCGCTCAAAAGACCATGTATGTGGTTATCACCATCCCTCAATATTCCAGTTAGTGATGGAGAAAATGCATAGAAATCAGAGTGCTGGAGCCACAGTCCAAAGAAAAACTCCCTGCCTTGTTAGATGCCCAGCAGAAGTCAAGAAAGAGCCCACTCTTCCCAATAAACAGGCCATCTTCCGGTTCACAAACCGAAACAGGGTTACCATCTTGGTACTGCTTAACCCCTCTTATTTCTTCACTACGAGGGAGCCTTCTGGTCTCCTTGATCTTGAACCTAACAGGATTTTCCCCTATCCCTTCCCCCAAATAAAATGAATAAAAATTTGAAAATAAAAATAAATTGCTATGAATTTGAGGCAAAGACAACTGTTGCAAACTGAAGCGGCAAAGGAAAAGGGAGAGCAAACCCTGGGTCTTTACGGCTTGTAAACAGATGGGAGATTAGCCACACAGACCTACATATGGGCTCACCTGGCCTGATGGCTCCAGGCCTCTGGAGGGGATTCTCAGCTTGGCTCGCCACCCCTGCTTTCCTAGAGAGCAAAAGTGTCAGTTCCACCGAAAACAGTGCTGTCGATCAGCACATATTTTAAATCTCTCTTTACAGGGTTTTCTGTGGATTTTTTTTTTCATCTTTTAAGTTCAGCATACAAGTTTGAAAATCGATACCTCTAAAATACGATCTGCATTAATCCATGAGTAGTGGACTGCATCTCCCTACACGGAACCTAAAGCTGTGTAATGGGAGGGCGGGGAGTGGTACAGATACCTTTACTAATATATTTTTTAAAGTAATATGTAAACACAATCAAACAAATACAATGAAGTGGAAAACTAATCCAGAAGAAATTATGTGCCAGTTTCTCAAGCAGGAAAGGGATGTCTTTGGCTAATACAGATTTATCTAGTTGGTTTTTTTTTTTTTAAGATTTTATTTATTTGAGAGGCAGAGAGAGAGAGTGTACAAGCAGGGCAGGGAGGAGCAAAGGCAGAGGGAGAAGCAGACTCCCCCGCTGAGCAGGGAGCCTGGTGACCGGGGCTGGATCCCAGGACCCCGGGATCATGACCTGAGCAGAAGGCAGACGCTTAACTGACAGAGCCACCCAGGAGCTCCCAGATTTATCTAGTTTTAAGACAACTTTCCTACATTAATCACTGCTGAAACCCTGTTTCAGAAGCAGGTACACGAGGATTAAATACAAAAAACGCCTTTTCCCTCGCCTCAAAGATGCCTTACAAAAAGTCTACTGGCTCTATTTATAAGCAAATCAGGTCAACTTTTCAGCCTTGTACTGAACACCCCAAGCCTCCGAAATTAACATCAGGTCTGAGTCCTGCTCCTAAGCCCACTGACAGCCTGCTGCACGTCACTCCAGGTGACGACCTGCACAGGTGCCTCTTAGAGACCTGCGGGGATCCTTCTCTCTCCCTGTGCACATGTAACCTAAAAGTCCTTCGAGAAGTGTGTGACTTTCTATGATTCTGAAGTTGAGGGAAGCAACTCTCGTAACTAAAGGACAGAAATAAATCACCATCCCCATAGCTATTCCCACAGTGCTTACGAAATAACTTCTTGGCTCCCAAGAAGAAACCTGGCTGGTTTTCTTAATTGGGCTTGGTGAGACGGAGTGCCTTCCACTGGGGCTGTTGGGCCAGATGATGACAGAAGACTATTACTCAGTGGAATACAAACTATACCAAGGACACACCCTAGGGCTGCTGTCACCCCACCGGTTATCAAAAGCCCGACCAAAGCAGCATATGTAGTAAGTTGTGGATATTAATTGTGAGACCAAAAGAAACAAAAACTTCAGGGGGTGGCCTCTGGTGACAGCCTTCCCTCTGACTCTTCATGACTGTACAGATCACTGCTCGCAGCTGTCAACTCTCGGAACAATCGGTTAGGGGAATAACCAGGGGGAGAGATTTAAGAAATCACCCACATCTTAAAGGTCAAGAGGTGTAACTGGCATCTCCTCTTCTCGATGCCATTTTATATCAATAGTCTCCCCCAAAGAATAGGTGATTCAATCTTCTTTTTGCCTTCCTTCTCACGGAGGTGTAACTGACCACTTGCAAAAGGCAGGGTGTCTGTGTTTAACATCCAACTATTCTGTTGAGAAATGTGAAATTCTGACCCAGGATATCCCTGCGCGTAGTCCACGCAACAAAACAACAGCTAGCCTTTTATTAAGCGCTTACTATTGGCCATACAGTTTATTTTACCACTTACTGTAGTAAGTGCTTCACCTGCATGATCTCCCTTCTCCCTCAACATAAACCCTGAAAGTTTAGGAACAGCATGACCCCAAATGTGGAAATAAGCTAGTTGACTACAACGTGAATAACTTAGCCAACATCACACATGTAGTGATAACGGCTCCAAACTTGAAGTCAGCCCCTGGTTAAGATCACTATGCAATACTGAAAACAGTCACAAATGTTTTAGAATGAGGAATGGCTCACACACAAACACATGAATTTGTACAACCATAACAGAGAGAGAGAGAGGGAAAGAGAGAGGGAAAGAGAAAGAGGAAGGAGGAGACTATGAATGGCTGCATGAATACATTCTCTCTCCAGGCTAAATCTTTAAAAGTGGAACAATTGCTCCTCTATTGCAGGGCAATTAACTGCAGGCATGTGCTCCTACCTTCACCCAAAGCAGACACATTCCATCCAGCGCCAGATTCCAACTTTGTTAGACTTTCAAGTTCTACCTTCCTCCCTGTCAAGTGTTTACCAAAGACCATTATTGTCAGGCCCTAACTTGAGAAGATAAACAGACACCATCCCTGACCATCACAAGTGTAAATGTTCATCCTATCATTTGGCTTTAAGATGAAAATGATCTTCTTGAAAGAGAAAAAGAATGCTAACTGCATGGAACCAAACCAAACCAAATAAAAACAAAAATGCAAAACAAACAAACAAAAAGGCAACTCCATTCCTTACAGCTCATTGCAACAACAGGTCACTTTCATTATAACTTTTTACAGAAAAAGCAAACAAAACCAACAATTACAATAAAAAGATCTACAGTATGCAGTCTGCTTTTATAAGAAACAACAGTCTTAAAATGTTTTTATAATAATATATAGTTATCACCAAGGATGATAATTACCTACCTTACCCCACAAAGTTGTTTTCAGATCTTCTGATGACAAGTCATTATAAAAGACTGATTTCACTGCACTGAACACTTCCCAGGAAATCTACTACAACTGCATTTAATAAAATAGATTATCTTGGATTCTTAGATTTCACCCTGAATTCCTAAGATTGCTTATAAGCATTTATACTTTTTTCCTTTTGTTATTAGTCTTAGGAAATGTTCCTTTTCTCCTTCATTCATTAGAACATGATTTTAGGAGATGGAATGTCTGTGGCAGAGTTGAAACACTACATTAACTCAAGATAAGATTAATTTTAAAATCAGAAATAGGAAAAAGGTACCAATATGCATGCTACCTTAATAAAATATTTTTGTAATATGCATTCTAGGGCTTAAAAAAAAAAACCGATGAAGAAGAAAAAAAAAAAAAAACCTCAGGATGGGAAACATGGCCACTGATGCAAAAAAGAAGTTATAGGGGCGCCTGGGTGGCACAGCGGTTAAGCGTCTGCCTTCGGCTCAGGGCGTGATCCCGGCGTTATGGGATCGAGCCCCACATCAGGCTCTTCTGCTATGAGCCTGCTTCTTCCTCTCTCACTGCCCCTGCTTGTGTTCCCTCTCTCGCTGGCTGTCTCTATCTCTGTTGAATAAATAAATAAAATCTTTAAAAAAAAAAAAAAAAGAAGTTATGAAACAGAATTCCAGGTTGCTAAAATATACAGAGAAGGATTTTAAATTAAGTAATAGATACAGATGTCCTCCAAGGCATCACATATTCAGAAATCATTGTGCGGAGGAGAGGGGAATGGAAGCAAAAAAAACTGACTGGTTTTTTAAATGGTAACTATTAAGAACTAAAATTTTACCTTGTTAAATTATTTTTAAAACCACATTCCACTGAATTATAATTGCGGACTGCTGAGGATGGAAGCTTTCCCAGAACTGAGTATATGTTTAACCCTGGGAATGATGTGGCAATGTCAACCACCCACAACAATCTGGGAAACAATGCAAAGCAAGAGAAAGGGCAGCCACACCCTTCAGAGGTGGGTCCTTACTTTGCTTTTTTTCATCCAACCATAATCAAGCCCCATTAGTTTTAAGTACAATCTGTATGCTCTTCCAGAGTTCAGGACCTCAGAGATGAACACCCACGTGGTGGCTTCTGGATCTGGTAGAGCAAGTGTGATCCATCCGGGCCTGGGTCTGAAATGTCCAGAGCATATATTTTCAAGATTTCGGTATAAACTGCACCAAGCTAAAAGTGGAAAGGGCGGAAGAACAGTGTATCTTAATGCTGGAACATCCTTCTGGGGTGGGGGAAGGGGAGCTTTCCTAACCTTTGGCTTCTGGATAATAAATTCCTACAAATGCTATGCTATGCTTTGGCTCACCCGACTCCAGTGAAGGCTGAACACATAAAGACTACATTATATGCTGAGCTAGGAACAATCATTAATCATTAATCAGCCATGGGCAGCAGATTGGAGGTGATAACACACATAACACCCACAGCTCAAGGTGTGACCTCCAGGCCACACTCCCCCAAGCACTACTTCCTCTGTGCCCCCGCCTGCCCCACCCAACCCGCAGGCTCTATTCCTCACTGCCTTCCTTCTTCTCTCCCACCACCAGACTTCAGCTTTTTTAACTTAAATCGGTGTTTTTAGCAGTGTCTTCTCGTTTTAATGAAGAGTTTTTCTGCTTCCTTGTGCTAAAAGTCCGATCAGTTTCACATTTCACAGATCAAAGGAAATAAATACCCACGAAGAAAGAAAATTTTCACACAGAGCCTTTAACTGATACTTCTTGAGATTCAGGGGCTCCCCCTACAGTAGAGCGCCTAGTTCAGTCTGGGTCATAAACCCAGTATCATGCTATGTTCCATAACAGTCAATCAAGTAAGTGCCTTCCTAACAAAGTCACGAATCAAGTAACATACAGGAGCCTTAAAAAATATAAATACACATATGTATAGTTATATATATATATATATGTATAGTTTTATATATATATATATATATATATATAAGCATACATATGTGTATATATTACGTATGTATACAGGCATACACACTTCCTCCAGAAACGAAAGCCACTCAAAGATATGAATTTCTTCACTGGGTTCCACTTACTCATAGGCATAAACAGGGCCCTGGTGATCTGCCCTGCTCCCCAAACACCACCTCTCCAGCCTCATTTCTCTCCACTCTACCTCCTGATAGATCTAGCACAATCAAGGTCTTTCAGTAGCTAGTACTTAAATGCTTGGCTCTCTATTGCCTTTTAGTTCTCTGCCAAATATTTTCCTTCCCCTCCCTAATCTAGGCCAGCTTACGTCTTGCTCATACTACAGGTCTCAATTTGAAAATGGCTTCCTCTAAGAAGCCATTCATTCATGCATCGCCCATTCAAATGTGAGTGAAATATTCCTCCTCTGCACTCTTAGGACATCCTGTAGCTTAAATGCCTATGGACCTGTGTGTTCTATTCAACAGAGGGTGCCAAAGACACCAAGGACCCCGACTTGTTCATTGCACCTAGAGGAGACATTACATATGACAAGTACCCAATAAATATTTGATGACTTCTATGTAAAGTTGACTGGTTTTTCTATTTGCACTAATGTTCCTGCTAACAAATGGCCTCCATGTACAGGCTGTAAATGACACTACTTATATATTATTTTATGGCATTCTGAGTACTTCAGATAAATTTTGCCATATATGAAGGTAAATCATCAGCAACAAGGAATTCTCCCAAGGTTTTAGATCCACCTATAACAAATATTTCCTACCTAAATGGGTTAACTGTGGAATATCACAGAAGTCAGGTAGAGAGCCATTTACTCAATTTCCAAATTTTCATTTCCAAAAAATGTGGGAAAAAATGGGGCAGAGAGAATTGCTCCTGAATAACTTCTCTATGGAAGCCACAGTACACATTCACTAAATGAATGGCTTTGTTAGTATGAAAATAAGAGATTGCATCATCTACAGTGTACTGTTACCCAGTTGGCATAACAGGAATTGATCAAATAGCTACTTACCAAACAGTTATCTATTTCAAAGCGTGGGTACATATTTTAAAGAATTAAAATAATATGCATTCAGTGTTCTCAGTCATACTGAGAATAAACTGGTGCTGTATTCATTCAGGAAGATGCTTTAACATGGGGCGGTCTCACAAGACATCAATTCCTCTTCTCCCACTTGCTCTTGGATTTACTCAGACTTACGCTGCCATCAACCCACTGAAACTAATTTGTCCAGTCCTCCACATAGCTCAATATGCTGGTCAGTTCTGTGTCCTCCCCTTATCCACCCAACAGTGATATTTGGCCCAGTTGACCACTCCTTCCTTCTGTGCATACTTTCTGCACTGGCCCCCAGGACCATCCTCTTCTAGCTTTCCTTCGGCTATAGGCAGCAGTTTCACAGCAATTTTCCTGGTTACTCATCTTCCAGATTTCTGAAGACTGGATTCCCCAGGTTTCCTTTTCTCTTCATTTGTCTTCTTTTGCTCACTCACTTGGTGACCCATCCGGTCTCAAACCAGTCCCGATCTGCCCCATTAACCCAGACACATCCATCTGACCACCCGCTTCACTTGGTGAACTAACATACACTGCAATTTTAAAATCTGACTATTCCCTTAATCATCTCCTCCCAACCCCCCTCCCCAGCCCAAACACTTGATGGGTAACCTCTCATACTAATCTCTAATCTCCCAATAAATGCTATTGGCCTTTTAGAACACCCAGAACATGGCTACCTCTCACGGTGGCCACAGCTACCACGGGGTGCAAGTGTCATTTTTCACATGATTGCTGTCCTAGCATCCTGACTACTCCCTGATTCTACTCTTGCTCACTGCAGTCTTCTCAATGCAGCAACCACTGTAACCTTAAAATGTAAATCTGATAGCACTCCTTGTCTCAAAATCTTCCAATGGCTCCCCAAACACCAAATTAAAGCCATATATGTATAATGACCTCTAAGGCGCTGCACCATCCAGTCTCCAGTCTCAATCTCTGATCTCACCCCCTGCTGCTCTTCCCTTCACTCACTCTGTTCCAGCCACACTAGGCACCTTGCTTACCCAACATGTCAGGCACTCTCTCCTGTCTCAGGGCATTTGCACCTGCTGTTCCCTCTGCTAAAACATCCCTCCACCTGTTGGCCTCACTGCTCACTGAAATCCTTCCTTGGTCGCCATAGTTAAAATTGCATCCCCACTCCCTTCCTGCACCACCTATGCATCCCTTCCCCACAGGCTATACCAAATTTTACCTATATTTCATCTACCTCCACTAGAATAGCAGCTCCAGGAAGACAGGAACTATCATCAATTTTATTCACTGTTGTATCCTCGGCTGCTGGAACACTGCCTGGCACAATGCAGGCATTCAGTAAATATTTACTGAATGAATGCATGGTGACTATGAACCCTCACCAGACTTTGTGGAAGCACCAGTTAACAGGGAACTATAGTTAACAGACTAAGAGTTAGTTAAAGGCAAAGAGTTAGAGTTCTATTTCTCCTGATATGGCCTAGTGGCATAGTATTTCATCAAAAACTTCGCTTCTAGAACTAAAATGAATGTGAAAGACACGTGGCTTCATTTCAGAATACCAGGTAAATGGAGTCAGTACTAATATAAAAATCATAGATGGGAAATTAGCAAGTTTTAATAGAAATGTTAGCCATTCAGAACACTGGGAAAGATGTTCTAAGATAAATAATTTATGATTTTATAGCTGATCCTATTAAGTAGAGAACCTATTAACTTTACCTGAGGGATATCACAGAAGAAATCACGCCTACCTCTAAGGGTTGGTTGGGCCAACGATGAATAAGAAAACAGGCCACATCATACCTGCTGCAGGAGGACCTGTCACCCCGCCCCTTTGATGCCAGTCCTTTGAAGACCCCTACACACCGTTGTCTCTCTCCAAGTTGGTCCTTCCACTCACTCACTTGCTTTGGCAGCCCAAAGGAGGCACTCATCTCAAGAAACGAGTTCACCCACCCACACGGCAATTGTTAACCGAAACTGTTTATCTCACTAAGCACTGGACAAAACTTCAGGGAGGACTCCAGGATGAATTCTGCATTTATCAGCTCTGATTTTACATCTCCATTTACATGCTGTCCTATAGGACTCTAATCTCCATTTTATTTTGCATCCCATACCCTCTAATGTGCTGTACAGAAATAATTCTAGGTGTCATATTCATGTATATTGCATCATTTCACACTCAACTACGAGGACCTAAATTTTAGCTAACACTATCCTATTTTAACACGTTTCATGTGCCAAGCTGCATGATATTTACACCTCATTAAAACATGAGACAATCATAGTGCTATAATAAGAGAGGGCACTGTGTTTTCTTAAGCGTTTGAATCATGCAAGACATTGGTACATCATGCAAGATGTATCTTCTATAAATGGGAAGACCTTTTGAGGTTGGTATCCATAAGGTCAGTTCACCCTTGAGCCTGCAAAACAGCTCCTCCCAGAATTCAACACAAATTACTGGTGCTGCCACATGAAGTCAATGAGCCACAAAACCTGGACATGAGAACCCCTTCTACCACTCACACATCAGACCCTGCTGGGGCTCCCAGTCCACTCTCGGGCAGTACCTCTCTCACCATTCTTTTCCCTGCTTTTGTTCCCAAGGCTTCTGGCCTAGCTCAGGCCTCCTCAGCTCTTACTGTGGACCCCAAATGCCCCTACTCAGTCTCTTAACCCCCAATCACTCCTCCTCAGAATCCTCCCCACTTCCCACAGTTCTAGCGGCAACACGCCTCCATTCAAACCCTTCTATTATTTCCCCAGTGAATGAAGAACAAAGTTCCTAAAGGTCAGTGGCTCTCAAACTGTGGTTCACAGACCACCAGCAAAAGACATGCAGGGCTGCCTTCTACACACGCGGCTCCCCAACCTCCAAGGTTAGCAGACTGTCTCTGGCAGTTAGGACCACGAACCATTCGGTCCATACTTAGTGACGCTTATTACCCACTAAAATCTGAGTGCAGTCATGCAACAAGGCTGGACATACCTGGCTGTGCCGGAAAAAACAGCCTAGACAAGACAAAAAACACTAAAAAAGACAGGCTAGCTGTTTGAAGGTAGCAGAGACCTGCTAAGGCAGCCAAAACTTGGGGCTCAAGATCCTGAAAAGACAAGAAAATGCATCCAACATTCTTTC
The DNA here is from genome assembly GCF_017311325.1 of Ursus maritimus. NCBI lineage: Eukaryota > Metazoa > Chordata > Mammalia > Carnivora > Ursidae > Ursus > Ursus maritimus. Next base: position 58,042,005 of record NW_024423675.1, read on the forward strand.
CCATGTTACTCTTTGCACTTTTTCTGACTCGCAAGCATCCTGAAGACAAGAGGCCAAGCAGAAAGTAGCCATGGCTCTGAATAAAAGAGAAAAATCCTTTCTCTTCATTGGTACAACAAGAGAATAAAAGCCATCCTTAATTCTATCATCCAGAGATAACCCATGCTGGCACTGTAATGTATTTCCTTCCAGTCTTTTTCTAATGTGTATTCACACAATCTCAGAATTGGAACTTAAAAGAAAACTAGAACCTAAAATCATTAAGTAACCATCCAAAGGTTACATCATCCCTATTAAATATATTTGAAAATCCATCTTTCCCCATTTACAACAGCCCAATCAAAAATTTTTTAAAAAGAAACGAAACGGGAGCCTGGGTGGCTCAGTCAGTTACGTGACTGCCTCTTGATTTCGGCTCAGGTCATGATCTCAGGGTCACTAAGATCAAGCCCTGCGTTGGGCTCTGTGCCGGGCATGGAGCCAGCTTAAGATTCTCTCTCTTCCCCTCCGTGCCTCTCCCCCCACCCCCATGCACCTGCGCCTGCACACATTCTCTAAAAAAACACAGTAATAATAAAGAAAAGAAACATAAAGTTTTCTCTGGAATTTTTTTTATTAGGTGGTAAAATTACAAGTTAAATTTATGTAGGTCAATTCAAATCATACCATTAAAAACATAAATGTTTTTCCTTTGCCCTCAAAACTTATTACTGGCCAACTTAATGTCAGTACCTACCAAAGAGCAGCTAGGTGACAGGTCAGGTTCTGGAATCAAATGTGTCTTGATTCAAATCCCATTTACTTATTACACAACCTCAGGGAGGTCAGGGCCTGGTTTCTTTAACTCTAAAATGAAGACAATGAAAAGTGCCCCTGTCAAATAAGCATTCTGAGGACTAAACGAGATTAAGTCACATAACGTCCTAGCAAGGGCCTAGCACATACAGAATCTCAATGCCACCTGCTAACTGCTGCCTTCTTACTAAGCCACAAGCTTCTTGACAACAGGCTTCATTTATAACTGACTCATCTTTTTGTCCCTACCATGAAGCAGATTAACTGGTATGAAAAAGGAGATAGATAGATAGATAGATAGATAGATAGATAGATAGATAGATAGATTTTTTTATGCCTTTAAAGGGAAATTACTGGTTGAAATAAAAACGTAATGAACATTTAACAAAAGATTATCTATTAGGAATATATATGTGTGTGTGTGTATATATATATGTGTGAGTGTGTGTGTGTATATGTGTGTGTGTATATATGTGTGTGTGTGGTTTGTATATTTATATTATATATGTGTTAATATACATATATATGGACTATTTACTTACAAGGCAAACCAAAAGGTTAAAATATCCCGTAATTATTGTTGAGATGTTTGTAGATTGCCTTTTGGAGTGAGTACTATCCCACTGTAAATACGAATGCTAGTATTTTTCTTGTTTTTGTTTTGTTTTCCAATTCAAAGCACCATGAAATAGACCTTAAGTCAATTGTTAACTTACTAAATCAAACAGGACGCCACAAACTAGCACAAAAATGTGCAACATATACCTTACTTTAAAATCTTTCTGTACAAAGGAATGAATTTATGTATGAATGACATCTTTCTGTACCAACAGAAACAGTTCCTGTCCGGGGCCAACCCCACACAGCCTATGGCAAAGTAAACTCAATCAAGAGGAGCCAAATTCCTGTTTTCTCACTGAAGAGTAACTACCTAATGGTCTGCTATGTCCATTAAAGTATTGGTATTTTTGACCTAAGAATACCTGCATGGAATTACATACTGCAATGTTAAGAACGATGGAACTCATTAAATAGCAAAATGAAATTATAGGTAACAAACAGATTTGCTAAGTAATTGATGAATTACTGTACAGCTCATTGTTTTCACATCTCATAGGTATGCTTCTCACTTGGGCAATTAACACCTGACCATGGCTGTCCACAGAGGGAATTACAAACTGGCCTACAGACATATTTTGTTTGTCCGATGCCAAAAAAACTGTAAACGGTTTTCTAAAAACTGGGAAATGTCACGTACCATGCCAGATTTCCAGCTTCATTGTGAAAACAACAACAAAAAACAACAAAACTCAGAAGATCTGGAAACTGCAGGAACTGAGCCAACAAATGTGTCTTTGGGTTTGCCACACTCTTCGCCACTTCTTACTGACTCACATACTCCTACATTTCGATTTCTGACACTGCCTGCCTGGCCCCCCAAGGCCTCTGAGTTTGCAACTCTTGTTCCAAGTGCCAGTGCCAATCCTGGTCTTCAAGTTCATTTCTGTAGAAAATTTTATATTTTGGACTCTCTCGGCCTTGGACAACTGCAGGGGGGTGAGGGGCTCCCCAAACTCCACCTGCATCACTCAGTGCCCAGGTACTCAGACAAAAGAGCTTTTCACCTTGAGCTGCAACATATTTGCTGCTCTGAGGAATTCTCTTCTCTGCTTTTTCTTTCCCTCACTTCTCTTTGCATCTGCCTGCCCAGTTCAAAGCCAAAACTTGAGTGCTAGGTGAGAGACAACAACGATCCACCCAATCTCAAAACAGAATGGGGGAGGGGAGTGTTACATTCTGCTCCTCTATTAGAGCAAGGTCTGGAAATTCCACCCGAAACCTTAACAAGCCCCTTCGGACCATGAAACATTCCTCTTCTTCTGTGTTCTCCTGGGGCTGAGCACTCAGAGGTACACCACAAAAGATCCCCTGGGCCTGGGGTGGAGCCGCTGGCTAGGAGCCCACAGAGATAACAGCTTTGACCCTTCCAGCCCACTCTGTGGAAGGACCCTCACGGACAGAAGTACGTTAACTCACCTGTTCAAACACGTAACAACCGTTCCTACTGGAGAAACTCTCCTTCCTAAGTGATCATTACGTATTAGTTAAAAACCAGCTGTAGACAGGAATTATGGGGGCTAGTCTGCCCTAAATCACTGATTTTTTAATGCTCTACATGAATGGTATAAACCAATGGTCTTCAAATTTTAGCCAGCACCAGAACCTCCTGAAGGACTTGATACATTGCAGCTTCCTGGGGCGCACCCCCAGGGCATCTGATTCTGTGAGTTTGGGGTAGAGTAATTACTCATCAGCTAATGCTGATGCTGAAAATAAGTTCAAAAACAACAATGAGGAGACGTTTGGGGGTGGGAGGGTGCCACATGTATGGGATGGGAAAAGGTCTCAAGAAAATCTCAGCTTAAAAATGTCAGGAGTCAGGTCCAATATTCAGGTATTTATAGGTGCTCATTGCGTGTGCAGACTAGAGGGTACCAGATAAGAATGAAGAATCCCCCCACATCCAAAATGGGTCTTTCTTGACCGATCAGCATTCTGTAAGATTCTCCAACTTGGCTCAGGGGTACTTATAACCAAACCACTTCATGCTACATGTCTCTAGACATGTTCCTAACAAGGAGTATTTGTGGGTTTTTTCCATATTATTACTAACAATTTTGCCTTTAGCGAAGACAGTCACTACTCACAGCCATGTTATCTGTGTGTGGTTCTAGCTGGAAGCCATGTTAAGAAGGTACTCACAGCTTCAACAGGTATCATATGAAGTCTGGTCCACTCTACATAGGAAGCTAGTTTTTCTATCTCAAAGATCATATTCCAGGTAGTTTGACTTGACTCTCTTTAAAACACTGTAATATAAAATTACCCTGGGAACATGAAAGACTATTCAATTAACACGGATTCAAGTTGGAAACACACACACACACTACTAAATCCAAAAGCACTGAATTTCCCCTCTGCCACAAATCTCTGAAAATAGGAAATAGAATGTTTCCTTTCACTAAAAGGTTTTCCTCAGGAAAGCATGATTCAGATTATCATAATCACCGCCTTTTCTGACAGATAACAAGTAGGGGTTTCTCCTCTAAAAGGGCTGACAGATTTTCTTCTTGGGGGGGAAGGGAGAATAGGTGTGTGTAGTAAGCTTCCAGGTTATTCTCCTATAAGCCTACCTACCCTCATTTCTCTCCCACTCTCCCCTGTTGATAAGTAATGCATTAAGTGTTAAATTAAAAAATGTGTTCAGGGGCGCCTGGGTGGCACAGCGGTTAAGCGTCTGCCTTCGGCTCAGGGCGTGATCCCAGAGTTCTGGGATCGAGCCCCACATCAGGCTCCTCCGCTATGAGCCTGCTTCTTCCTCTCCCACTCCCCCTGCTTGTGTTCCCTCTCTCACTGGCTGTCTCTATCTCTGTCGAATAAATAAATAAAATCTTTTAAAAAAAAAATGTGTTCAACTCTAATATGCTGAAAATTCCTCAATACACCATTTAGTCAAGCAAAAGCATGGTGGCCCTCTTTTCTAAAGCACAAGCAGGATAGTCTTTCAATGGAGCAAAAATATTTTAAATCAGATCTATCTATGGGTTCCTTTGATTCAAACACTTGTTAAGTGTTCCTACAGAAAGCTTTCTAGCTTTTACAACCTACTGATCTGCATTCTAAGGAACTGTTTTGCTCTAATAAACACAACTGCATTTGCCCCTCTGATCCCAGGTTAAAAACTGTTCAATCAGCCATTTGATGTCAAAGAAAACAAACTAGGCTATGTCCACTTTCACAAAACCCCTATTCATAGATGAATAAACAGCTTCAGAAACTGTAGCTCCCAGCAAATGTGCCAGGAAAGAACAATGCCGGGAACAAAGCATGTGAATGCAAAAAGACAGACTGCACTCTCTATTTAAATGACAAGAGAGTAATCAGAATGAGGGGAGGGTGGGAGCTCTCCTAACCCTAGTAAGGGAAAAAAAAAAAAAAAAAAAAAAAACACAACAGATATACACACAGCACAATTTCAAGTATAATTCCAAAATGATCGATCAATGAACCAAATCTATCTAGAACTTGGCTTCTCAAATGCTGGAGTCACCGAAACCTTAGTCCAAAAGACGAATGCATGCCAGCTGGCCTCCCTAAATTCACTTCTGCCCCAGAATCCAAATCAAATTTGTCACTCCCCTGCTTTCCACAGCAACCAGAAAAAAACCACAAACACCTGACCAAGATTTCTAAGACCCTCTGGCCCATGTGTACCTCTCTCACCCCATCTCTACCCACCACCCCCCTTCCCCACCACCACCACCACCCCAGCTCTTCAGGAGCCACCATACTTCCTTTCTTCAAACACTCCAAATTCATTTGCACCTCAGGGCCTTAGCACTGGTTGTTGGTCTACCTTGTTGTGGCTGTTGTTATTGTTGTTTGTCACCCCCGTATTAAAGCAGGGACCCAGCTGGATGCCTGTACCTGGAACAGAGCTGGATTTTCAGCACTTAGAAGAGTACGTGGAACTTAGTAGGTCCTAAGTAATTATTTGTTGAATGAATGAAGAAACTCTTTTTGGGGTGGAACTGTCATCAACGTTAAGTCTTCCTCCTAAACGCTTGCTCCTAAGCTTTTTCCAAGAAAGCTACTGCACAACTGTCCTATGATACCACCTTCATCTAAGGTCCTCAAAGGAAGTGAAGGAAAAGCGTCCAAGGAAACATGAGGTAAAAACAGAAAATGGAGGTGATTTAACATACCACCTATATACCAATAAAAGGAAGGATGGAACTGTTATAAAGTTATTAGTAAACGTGTGAAAGATGACTATCAGCCACAACAGTGTTAAATATTCAAACAAAAATAAAATCCAATTATACTACATATTAACTTGGAGTTATTACGATTTAATCATTAATAAGCATATGAACATTTATATGCTGTACACTCCCTATACTGCCTCTTTTTTTAATCGTAACTAAAACCCTGTGTATCTGTTATTATCAGTCCCATTTTACAGATGAGAAAACTAAGGAAGGCTTCAACACTCTAAGTTACTTACCCAACCTTTCAAACCAGTTAGTGTTAAACACAGAACGTGAACCCAGTTTTATTTTATTCCAAAGCCTATATATTGTTCACTGCAGCTGCTTGACCTTCTCTCTCAAAGCATTTAAAATGAGGGACACCTGGGTGGCTCAGCTGGTTAAGCATCTGCCTGGGATTAAATCCTACATCCGGCTCCTTGATCAGTGGGAAGCCTGTTTCTCCCTCTGCCTGTCACTCCCCCTGCTTGTGCTCGCTCTCTCTCCCTGTCTCTCTGACAAATCAATAAATAAAATCTTTTTTTTAAAGCATTTAAAATGAAGTCACTGTGAATAATCAAAGGCAAGCAGGAAATGCGTTTATGTATGTGTGTGTGTGTGTCTGTGTGTATAATTCTACCAAATAGAAATACTAATTGCATCATAGACAAAAAACTACAGTATGACACTCAAAAATTAGATTAGGAGTGTCAAAAAAATGATGTATTCCATTACTGAGCTGCATTCTGAAACAATACAACACAATCAACAAACCACAATAAAATAAATAACTAGCAGTAAGTGTCTCGAATGCTAAAGGGTCAGGTTTAAAATACATAGGATCCTGCTTAGGCTGTATAATTGAAAAAAGAAAGAAAAAAGACAGAAAAGGCCTATGTCCCATGAGTATAAATCCTAAGGGGATAATCAGGAAACACAGAAGTCAGAAGTTCTTTGCAGCTGGCCCCTCCCACATTGCTGATTAGGAGAAAACAAAAAACACCCACCTTGGCCAGAGGAGGAACCAGGTCTGGAGTGGACAGACGGAGAGAACAGAAGCCTGTGGAGTCTGGTCCCAATTCTTGGCCTTTGACCTTGGCCAATTCATTTAACATCCAAAAGCCAAAATTTCCTCATCTACAACAGAGATGCCTTCACCGCACATCTCTAGGGCTTGTGAAAACTCACAAAGGAACAAACATGGAAGAGCTCTGCAGAGCTCATGTAAATAAAACTCACTTTATTTATTAGAAGCTTACATAATGGCTAAGCTTGGGGTGAAAACTCTAGGAATACCACGAAAGGAGAGTAAATGGGAAATCAAGGTGAGAACACGAATGTCGCAGAGCTAGAACCCAACAGGCTAGGAATGGTCAGAACTGGAGGCAGCGACATAAGAATGTAAGACAGAGAGGCCCCTGCAGCTCCATGCAATGGTGTGAACACGAAAGGGAGGCTCACGGGGGAGGCTTCGTGAACACGAAGAGGTCACTCCCAATCTCTATGGAGACGGAACCGAGACACCTGGCCTTGGCACAGCACACACTTTTCAATTTTGAGAACTGCTCCGCCCATTACCGAAATAACATTGTGTCATTTTCCACCAACAGAGAAATCTTGCCGCAAAATCTGCTCATCATGGTAAACCCTGTGCAGTCAGTCACAGACGCCCACCTCATCCTCCCATGTCCACCTGACGATCTGGACAACAGACTTCAACCACCATGCCCACTGACCACCCCACAGCTTCCTTCTTACCACCTTTTTAAAAAACAAAACAAAACACCAAAAAAAGGTTGTTAGGAGAACTCTTCAAGTCCCAAAACATATGTAAGAAAACTCAGGGGAATGTCTCATTTAGTGCAGAGAATTACCTGATGCTGTTGCTAGGTGTGCTTATAAAATGTAAGCACACACCCTAAGATTGCCTTTCTGCTTTAATTAGTGGCCAAGTCAAGCATCCTCAAATTAAGTGCCATCATTTAAGGGCTTAAATAAAATAGATTGAGCCCATGTCAGATCAGACCGCAGAACCTACCAGCAAGGTATAAAAATGGGTTTGCAGGTATGCGTGAGAGCAATGCTTCTCAAACTGTAATGAGCACACGATTCACCAGGGCACCTTGTGAAAATGCAGATTCTGATTCAGCAGGCCTGAGCTTCTGCGTCTCTAACAAACTCCCAGGTGATGTGGACTGCTGGTCATGGACCAGGTGCCAGACAGCAGCCAACATGTGACTGCATGAGCTGGCCCTAACGCTGTGTCCACTGGAAGTCCAGTTACTACGAAAAAAAAAAAAAAAGGCTGAGATAATATGGTTTGGATTTATTTACCCAAAGAAGGCTCATGATATTGGCAAGAGACATCTATCACTCAGCTAACCAAGAATCTTCCTGATCAGCCGCCAAGTCCTGCCGTGGGTCCTCTGAGGGGTTGTCAAATGGCAGGGAAATCTCCTGGGTACTGAGTGGTGGCCCTGAATGGAGGAGTCAGCCTTATGACAGACCAGACAGTTCAGAGAGGAAAATGTGTGACCTGGAGCTACAGAATAAAAGAGAGGAAGCAATAAAAACAAGGAGCAGTAATTTATTGAGAACTTACATAAGACCACACAATCCAGGAGAATGGGGATACAGCTCCCCAAGTTTGACTGCAGAGCCCACTCTCACCATGGAGCTCCACTGTCCTGGCACAGACCATGGAATTGATGAAGTCATGGGGGAGGGGAGGGTGTTTACGAGCTCCACCACTTAGGAATATGGGACCCTGAACAAGTTCTCTCTCTCTCCCTTTCTCTCTGCTTTGGTTTCTTCATCTTTAATATGGGTTAATAACGGTTTGTACACCTCATTGGGTTTTCCGAGAATTATATGAGTCAAAATAAAGCAGTTAGCACAGTGGCTGACACATAAGAAATGCTTCCATAACTGTTTTTCTATTATTATGATTAAGGTAACTCAATGGCTAGAGCCCAGGAAATACACTAGAACCAGGAAGAGAGTGGAATAAAGAGAAGAGTTTCTGACCTACAAGGGAGATGTACAACTGTCGAAAGAAAAAGACCTCCCTTTTTCACTGACCACAGAGGCTAAAGGGGAAAGTATAACCTAACTGGAATCAGGACTGTGGGAAGAACCGGCCTCTGTATGGACAGCAGCAGGACCGGTGTAAAAGTCTAACACTGGAGTTCACCTACAATTTACCAGATCTCTACAGATAACATTGACATTCCAGCCCCTCCGGGACCAAGTGAGGCACTTTAAGACTGCTGACCTGACGTGCCCCATACTAACAGACATTACAGGGAAGAGCAGTGCCTGTGGCCAGATTACAGAGAATGAGCAAATAAATGCCCTGAATCCCACAGGCTCACACCTTAAGCAAGAAACCCCTTTACTCTTGGTTTGTGATGGGGAAATGGCACCCATGCTAGGAGCAAGAAGCTGGCCAGAGAGACCTCTGTTCTGCCACTAAAGCTGGGTATTAGAGATGTGCTCACTCAACAACACACCTATTGAGAGCCTGCCCATTCCAGGCCAATCAACGACCAATGGCGCTTGCAGGACAAATCAGTGGTCCTTCCTCCTTGTCAAAGACCCTGCCCAGTGGTCTGACAACAGAAACACAACTTGGGTAGCTGCATCTTACAATGCAACTTCTAATATTTAAACCAAACTTAGAGACCAAGACTTCGTATAACTTATAGTTTTGATCTGAGAAAGCTGAACGGGAATGAAAACAAAATGCCATTTCTTAAAACAGGGTGGACCCACGGGCTTGATGTTAGTGGGAAATTATGACATGCATCCTACTTTGAGAACTAACCTATAAAGACCAGTACATGTAAATTATATGTGTCAGACACTATTGGCTGCTTACCAATATCCATTCTCCACCCCCTTCTTCCTCACTGAACAAACTCCAATTTTTTTCAGGGCCACAATGGACTCAATTAAAAAAAAAAAAAAATAGAGTGACTAGCCTCCCTTGCAGCATGAGGCTACGTGACAGCTCTTGGCAAGCCAAGTCACTTGATGGAGCTTCTAAGAGAAGACCTGGCTACCACCAGTCTTTTGCCTTCTCTGGGTCTCCTTCCTCCTACCTGGAATAAAGACAGGACCCTGGAGGTGAAACAGCCATCTTGCACTGCAGCATTAAGTATGAAGATGAACGCCACTTGCTGCACCACGTGCTAAGAAGGGCTGAACAGGACGGCAGAAGGACGGCAGAAGGAGCCTGGGCCCCGGACGGCACCATGAAGTCCCCAGCTACTTCTGAATTCCCTACCTCCAGACTTCTTTTACAAGAGAAAATCAACAGTCCCATTTGGTTAAACTCCCGTAAATTGGATTTTCAGTTATGGGCACCTGACCCTACTCTCATCTGATAGACATTGTAAAATATTTGCTTTGCAAAAGCCTCTAGAATTATTTAAAGGCAGGGTGCTATGAACTATGAACTAATTTGATTTACAAATAATCCTACCAAATAGGTAGGATAAGACACACATATACCAGACAACTCTCCTCCACTAACAGGATATTAATGACTCACATCATGGGAATCCTGAAGGTCTGCTCATCAATGTGGTGAAGATTCTGAGAGTCCTCTAAGAGTGAGAACCTCCCAGAAGATGGAGTAAAGCCAAAGTACCCGGGCTCAAATGTTGCTGTCCCTTCCCCACTATGTGACCCTGATCAGGGTACTGGACCTTTCTGTGCTCAGAATGGAACTACAAAATGGAGATACCAGTTCCTACCTCAAAAGGTGGTTATGCACATTATATGAGTGAATACTCATACCATGCAGAGACCTGAGCCTGACATACTGCTAAGATTTAGTGAGGATCTCCTAATATCATGATGAGATCGGTGACAGTATATTGAAGATTCATACAAACAAAAATTATAATAAGAATAAAATAATAATAAAATCCATATGAATTCATTCATTCTGTAGACACAGACCCTTTTTCCTAATGCATGCACCTGCCTCCTAACATCAACACGAGAGAGAGCAAGCTGTAAACTGTGGTCAGGTATAGACAGTTTTAAATCCAAAGCTTTCTACGGTGCTCACAATCACCATACCATACTCATGCAACACCAAGAGTGGCAAAGTCTACATGAGGAACTTCTTATCAGGAGGATGTATTTATAAAGTGGGGGTTGTGCAGAGAGGTTAGCAAAGACAACTAAAAATAGTCGTATAAGCAAACAAGTTTGCATAAGTCAACAGTTGATTGAAAAGTCAATACTTTCACATCATTACTATGAGAAATATTCAAGTAATGTGTCATGCAATTTGGGAGAATGTAGCCTCTTGTCTAAGAGTCTGCCACATTTGCTCCTGTTATCTTTTCTAGGTTCTAACATAGAAAGTATCCAGGTCATTCTATGAGGCTGTACTTAAGGATCCTTGTGTATCAAGTTGCCACATGCTAACCACAGGTATGTAACCTAATCAGTGTCCAGTGCTCCGGATACCAAGATATTGAACCACTCCTAACGGCTCTTTCACGTCAGTAGGAAACTTTTCCTAGATGAAAGTAATCTCAAGTCATAACATCAAGGCAATTGGATACCAAAAACCTTTGAATCTGCTCTTCCTTTTAGATGCTAAACAAACAAACAGGATGTGAATTTATACTTCTCCTCTCACAATCCCAAGAGGGACCAAAAAAAAAAAAAGAGAAAAAAGAAAAAGACAGCAATCTTGAGGGTGTGAAGATCTCACTCCATAATCTTCCTGTGTGCCTGTTACCGTTTTTCTAGTTGTACATTATCAAGTAGGCTGGCAGGGGCTCAGGAAAACCAGAGAGTGATAAATTGTAACCCCTTCTTGACTCTGGAGCCCTAGAGCTCCAACAGAAATATACTGCATGCCACAAATGTGACTTGTGTGTAATTTCCCACTTTTTAGGAGCCACAATTAAGAAGATAAAAATAAACAGATGAGGGGCGCCTGGGTGGCACAGCGGTTAAGCGTCTGCCTTCGGCTCAGGGCGTGATCCCAGCGTTCTGGGATCGAGCCCCACATCAGGCTCCTCCGCTAGGAGCCTGCTTCTTCCTCTCCCACTCCCCCTGCTTGTGTTCCCTCTCTCACTGGCTGTCTCTATCTCTGTCAAATAAATAAATAAAATCTTTAAAAAAATAAAAAAATAAAAAATAAACAGATGAAGTTAGTTTTAACCATAAATTTTATTTAACCCAATATATGCAAAATAGTCACCTCAACATGTAGTAAATATGAAAAACTGAGACAATATACATTCTTTTTTTTTGCACTAAGTCTTCATACGTGTGTATCACAATTCTGACAAGCCCAACTCAAGGGCTTAAGAGCCACATGTGACTAGTAGCTACCCTACTGGACAGAACAGCTCCAGGGGTCAAAACCTGCTGAAAATCATCCACTTCTTGAGTTGCTTCTATGACAGACACATAGGTAAAATGATCAACCAACTCAGTCTTGGCAAGTCACTAGTTGGGGAATCTGGTGGTATCCTGAACAGGGAAACATACCCCATTGCAAAACAGGGTCTGGGAACTTATAGCTTTTAAACAAATGTTTTGTGCCAGGCACTGGAAATGCTATTTACCCTTTACCTGGGCAAACCTAGTCACCAACATACAAGTTTGTGTTGTTTTCACCCTCATTTTAAATAAGAATCCAGGAAATTTTGGTCCCTGGACAAAGCTCTTCTCAGCAGTATATCCCTTTCCTGCTCCCAATGGAAATGATCAGGCATTCCCCACTGACACATCCCATAATGTCCCATATATCTAGAACATCCCATTCCACGTGGTCTGTGTGTACTACGCAGGCATGAGAAATGAGATGTAGAGATGACCAGTTTCCGTTACGCCCCAGCCATGGGTGTGACAGTTGGAAAGATGACCTGATCTTACCAGTATTACCTACCTCACAGGCTTACTGTGATGACCAAAGGCAATAACAGAGAGAGAGTTCTTAGCAAACTGTAAAGCGCTATACAATTCTAGTTATTATTATTGAGAAAGGACACCATTCCTCACCTGGAAGAGCAGATAGAAGAAAGAAAAAAAATAGTAACTTCAAACAAAGAGATGATCAGTTGGGAGGGGGTGAAGAACCCATGAAAACAGTGGTCGTTTTTGTGAGCCTCCTTTCTTTGAAAGAGTACAAAGAGGCTTGAGGAAGCTCTATCACTCTTCCCCGGAGATCTTGGGAGACATAAAAAGCAAGCCAGACCACTCGGAGTGAGAGCTTCTATCCCTGCTCAATCACCTATTACCGCCCCACCCCACTGCTTTTCCTCATCCCAAGTACTGTACAATTCAGGACAGTTATTCTAAACAGATCTCTTCTTCCCAAGGTCTAAATGTGGCCTAAAAACTGCAGCGCCACGGGGGGTACTGGCACCTTCCCGAGCAAGTCCCGAGTCCGGGGAGTCTGGCTCAAGGCTTCTCGCCGGCGCGAACGCCTCAATGTTGGCTCTCGTGCCGCCCTCTCGCCTCCTCCAACAAAAACAGAGACTCTGCGAGCAGCCGGAGTCTCCCTTTACCTGTCCAACCGCCCCGTCATGCCTGCGAACTACTCTGGGCAGGCGGCATTTACGAGGTCCGAGGGGAGCCACCCACACAAAGGCTCCTTGTGCCTCTCAGCTCCGGGACCCGCAGCCTAGGAGCCGGGCACCGCACCCAGGCAGGGAAGGCGCCCCCGGTCCCGCAGAGCCCTCCCCCGCGAGTCCCCAGATCCGCACCCCCAACCCTCACTCTCCATAGAGAGGCCATCCCCACTCCACGGCTTCATGGTGGGGCTCCCCTCAACTGCCACAACCCGCACCCCCAAAAGCAGGCACAAGAGTTAGGGGTGCACAAGCCGCTCCGAAGTTTGCATTGTCACCGCGCTGCGCTTTCAACGCGTCTCGCCTGAAGGAGCGGCTGAGCACCCCCCTACCCCAGCTCCCCGCCCGCCCCATCCCTGGGCTGGACACACCGTCCCCCCCCCCAACAGACCCACTCACCTCTAGTCCAGTCCACCACTTGCTTGGGGCTCCACTTGGTCACGGGTTCCATGGTAAAAGGCTTTGCTCCCAGCTGGGTTAGAGTCGGCGGTTAAAGTCTTGTTACGAAGGCCCGCTGCCCCTTCCCGAAAGGGCGCGCCCCGCGGCTGGTCCCCGTGCGCCGGAGCGCCCCGTCAAGGCTGCATGGCCTCGGTCAGCGGGTCATCCCAGCGCGGCTCAGCCAGGACAGCGCGGCCCCCTCCCGGGCACACGGGACAGCCGCGCGGCTCCTCCTCCAGCTGCCACCGTCCAGCTGCAGCTCCTCCTCCTCCCCCCGCCGCCACCGGGAGCCCGGGCACAGCTGCCGCTCCTGGGCGACGGCAGTTGCGGGGACGCGGGACCGTGACCCCAGGCCCCCCGGCCTCCGCTCAGCACCCGACCCTTCGGGCCCAGCTGCTCGCCGCCGCTCGACTGCGCGGATGGCCGGGACCACTTCCTCCCGCTCTCCAGCCGCGCGCTCCGCTCCCGCTCCAGCTCCACCTCTTCGCGGCGTGCTCTCCCGGGGTCTCTCTGCTCCGCGTGCGCTGGCGTCCCCGAGCCTTCCCGGCCGCAGGTCCCACCTCCTGCGCCTCCCTCCGGGGCTGGACTTGAGCAGGGAGGAGCGCGGGCCGAGCGCGCTCGGGTTACAAAGTTTCAGCTCGGGTCGCTGCTCTCGGAATAAAAGAGGGGCGGGGCGGAGGACCCAGTGAAACTCGTGGGAGGGGGTGGTTCCCCCCCGCCCCCCGAAAAGGCCGACTCCGGTTACTTTCTCTCTCTAAGGCCTTCGCACACGCAGTCAGAGTGTCCCGGGCCCTACTTTCCTTTTCAAGAGGCGGGTTGTAGATCGTGCGTGCATCCTGAAGAGCCCTTTGGCTTGGGCGAGGCCTGGGTCCTATTGGTAGCAGAACAGTCTGTCTCGATGGGAGCAACAATACACTAAAAAAAAAAAAAAAAAGTAGGATCTGCATGTTCTGTTCATTTTCAATGTTTTGCATCAGTACTGCTCTGCGATTAAGCCTTCCTCGTTTTAAATATCTCAAGGCAAAATTATTTTGCTTCATATTTTAGGTAACATCGTGACAGTGTAAGTCACTGCACTAAACACCAGCCCCATGTTGTTTTGTTCTCCAAAGACAGCAAGCTTACCAGGAAATTGTGCCAGTCACTTCATTCTCAGCTTCATCCCTTCTAATGTGCAGTGAAAAACTGGCCCTCCACGTATATATTTTCATCCTTCCACTCGTTTTCAAACTAAGCCTTCCCTGTTGAATCTTCAAGGCCAGTGTCTTAAGAGCAATTATCTCTCATTTTAACTCTGGATGTGGGCCAAGTTCTCTTGAGTCTGGGGTGGGTTGGGCAACAAAGTCCCATGAATCTTGCCTGTAAGATGGACCTTGGCAACAAAAGGCCCAAAGCATCTGAAGGTGCCCAAGTGGAATGTTGGCAGGTAGGCAAAGCCAGAGGAGTTGGGAAGGAAACAGCCTCACTTCTGGGGCAAGGGGAAATGCAGCCAATCACTTCATTCTCAGCTCGATCCCACTCTCATCTGAAATGAAAGACTTCAGCCCCCTGTGTATCAATTCCCATCCCCTTCTGTTTTCCTACTACGTCTTGGGTGGCAGTCAGGGGTAAGGGGGCTGTCACTCACAGCAAGCACCCAGGGACTGAAGACCAGCTCCCACTCCATCCCTGGGCTAATGGAAAGCAATCACTTTCTGACATGCCATAGGAAAGGCTGCCCTCTGAGTATGAGGTGCTTGGCCAGCTGGAGTTGGCGTGGTGATGGTTACCCTGCAAGACTCAACCCCCTTTTAGTCATGCTACTAGCAAGGATATTCCAACTCGGTAGCTGAAGTGAATCATAATAAACTGGTAGCTTTTAGCATTATTTATTGCTGTCTTATAATTGTCGTATTTGCAAAGTGAGCTGATGCTCGTTTGCATTAGTCATCAATCTTGAAGGAAAAGCTGCTAGCCAGCCAGAAAAACAACAACAACAAAACAACAAAAATCAAGGGCACAATTGCGGAGACTGACATTTCATGGGACTCAATCTGGGGCCAAAATGAACCCTGAACAGAGGGAAAATCCTAAATTTGAGTATTAACCTCTTCTCCTTCAAAGCCTCCCCTGAACACGCTCCCCAGCCAGAGCGAGCTCTACCACCCACTCACAGAGATTCTTTTGGCACCTAACGATTCTTACCTTCAGTTATGATTATTTATTCACACCTTCCCCTTGGAGACTTGAAGGCAGAACCTACCTGATTTTATGCAGAGCTTTCTCTCCTCTCCCTCTTCCTACCACCTAACTGGTAGCACCTCACACCAAGTCAAAGGTGGGGTTAGTATTTATTCATTCAATTAGTATCTGTGAATGCGTCCTATGTGCCAGCCACTGCATTCACTAAATATTTGCTGAATTAGTGTGACAGGTACTATTTATACAAGTCTGTTGGGATGCTTATGTTGAAAAGGTGGCTAGCAGCAGGCCGAAGCCTCTGTTGTACCCTCTAATGACTGGGGGTACGAAGAAAAAACACTTTAAAAAGTGAAACAACATCAGACCCTTCTTTCCATGCAACTTAGCTCTAGGACTGTGGAAACACAACAACACAGATATGCAGTTATCAAATACAATGATTTTTTTTTTTTTTTGAGAAAGAGTTATTGGCACGCTAGCAAATTGGCAAAGGCAATGACAAACTTCCTGGTAGAGTAAATGACCTTCAAAAAAGATCACCTTTTAAACTTAATAATATCACTTGTTAACCATCTTTATCGCAGAAAGTAGGGAAAAGGACTTTGACATTTGTCATAGGGTTCACTAGAAAATATAACCAATCTTATCCACACCTTTTGTTACAGCAATCACTGTATGTTGTCATCTTTAATTATGATGAAGATGACCACATAATTTATCTCCAAACAACATATTCCTGAACATGTAATACTAAAGGGGAGTTATCAATAATTACATGGGAATAACATGAATAAATTGGTCTATATGGGCCCTATGATCATGAAGGAAAGTCAAGTGTTAATAATTTTGCCATAGAATTTTACTTGACGTTTTCCACAACGTTTTCAAATTCATTTGCATTAGTTGTTACTGGGGAGTTAAAAGCTAAAATTCTGAGAGTCAGGCAGGATTTCATCCTACTGAGTCAACACTGTCTGTACTCAGTACATAAATACATCATAGCTGAAGAGGAAGGCCATGCTAAGATCTCTAACCCAGAAGACCAATTAACTATCTAAATGAATTAGCGTTCTGTTTACACTTCAAGTCCTGAAGGCTAATTACTATTTAAATAAGGCCTTCTACTTTAATTACAGCTGTTAGCATGTGAAAGTTTTAGGGAGGCCTCTCTTCCTGTCTGAAATGCAAACTTGAAGACATCCAAAGTCACTAAGGGCACATAATAAAGGCAGAATCTTAGGTAAATAGCTTTGGAAATTCAAGTGTATACAAAAAGATCATTTGTAAATTTGCTAAGTTTTCTTCTCTGCTAGCTGTAATCTACAGCTCTACTATTACACGTAAATGTATGCACGCACAGGACCCAGCTGCAGCTACGCCATCTTCTTCAGAAGCAGAATTACTCATTCGGACCTTGATGTTTACCACAATTCATGATACATAGCAAGAAGCTGAATAAACCCTCTTCTAAACTGAACTGAATTTGTAGAACTGATACTAGAACCCACATCTCCTAGATTTCTCTTCCAGCTCCTTCATTTTTCTGACTTTGGGTCTCCTTGCACATAGAGGTCATTTATTCAACCAATGAAATATTCACTCAGTACTTGTAGGGCATTAAACTAGGCCCAAGGAAGATTCAGAAACAAGTGTGTGTGTGTGTGTGTGTGTGTGTGTGTATTTTTTTTTTTTTAAAGTAGGCTCCACATCCCCAGTGTGTAGCCCAAACAGGGCTTGAACTCACAACCCTGAGATCAGGACCTGAGCTGAGATCAAGAGTAGGATATTCAACCAACTGAGCCACCCAAGTGCCCCTAAAGCCAGTAATATTTATAGGTCAAAGGCATCATGTGATTTTCTGAGGGGGGGATTTCATCAGTACTCTTTATCAGAGGAAAGTACTGTGGTAGACCCAGACAAGAAAGTTTTAAGGGTCAATGTGATATTAACATTTTGAACCACTCCATATTTTATTAATTTTTTAATTTGAGAACTAAGGATGGAATATTTTAGATTAGTGGTTATTACTATAATTTATTTGACAAACACGGGAGTAGCAAAATATAGAAGCTTTTAAACAGATTATTAATCTGTAAAGACCCAGTCTCCTTCCCCAGTCCAAAACACTGTTGTTGTTTTTTAGAATGAAATAAAAAATAAATAAATAAATAAATAAATAATGCAAGCTACTCCAAAAATTCAGCTTTATCTTATAATCTGAGGTCCTCTTAATTATCCTTTTCTTCCCATCACATTGCCTTTACTATTGAACATTCCAAACTATTAATGTTTTCTTCACATTTAATTGTCTCGTGTATGTCTCTTGAGTTATCTTTTATCTTGAGCGATCCCACACAATTCTGCAAAACGCTGTCTGTGAAACATCCTGCAGTTAGAGCAGAGCATTCTTATCTATGACATCACCTCACTGCAAAGCCATCGGTTAACTAAATTATCCAGGCTGCTGATGATCTTGTCTTTCACTCAATTCCATTTGGCCTGAATTCTTCACACCATGGTAATATAGTTATCTTCCTAAATACCCAGTTTCCTCAACAGAAAATTCAGGTAGTCTAAGTCCTCCAACATTTTTCTGTGTTTTTTCTTAAGTCTCACTAGTGCTGCCTTACTTATTTGAATTCTTTTGATCATTCAGGTACTTTAATTAAGTCATCCTACAGTAGGAAAGCCGATATCTGGCTTTCCTTTACCGAGCCCTATCTGAAATTCTGAGATCACTGTCAATTGGATAAATGTTCGAAAACATCACCTATTTTAAATCAGACTTGGAGATGCTGATTAGACTTTTCTAACACAAAAGAGAAACAGTGATACCAGTAAATCCAATTTTCCAGGATTTATAGCTGTATTTTGGAGCAGTTGTTATGTGAAGCAATCCCCACAGAAGAGTGAGGCTTCCTGACCCACAAGTGCTAACGAGCTAACAAAGCAGTACGCTATGGACAAAGAAGGAAGCTTCAATCCTGCATCTTCCCCACGGATTTATGCTCCTTTTCATTCCAGCTATCAAGTTGCAGAGTGCCAAAAAGAACAGAATGCCATTTGCACCAGTTGTTCTTACAGTTTCATTTTAATTGTGGGACTCATAATCTCCAAGCAAGTACATATACTACCAAGAGTTTCAGACTCAATGATTTTTGTTTCAAATATAAACTCCATGTTGATAATGACGGACAAAAATCTGGGATAAAAAAAAAAGGCGAATTTTTTTAAGTCATTCTAAACCTAAAAATAAAACTATAATTAAAATGGGCCAAGTGCACTTTTAACATTAGAAATAACACACAGGTTTGAGTTTCACAAACACACTAACCCAAAATTTTACAAAATTCTTTAAGGTGTTAACAAAAACATAAAAATAATTGTTTATTGAGTATTTTCTACTTTTCTAATGTGAGTTTTGCCTAACAAAAATATTTATAATGACATTTCAAATCAAATTGAAATATATATCGAAACGCTCCAGACTGCAATTAAGCAACTTAATAAACTTGGAGCTCAGTCTACAAGATGTCTGCTCTCTTTACGTAGCTCCAATTCTGTTCAGAGGAGGGCAATTTCTTCAAGTTTTGACCTACCAAGGATTTGTAAATCCTGAAGCCACCATTAAACAACACAACCAGATTTTCACTAACAGCACCTTTATTCCTCCTATTTGGGTCCTTAGTCATTCGAGCCTGGAACAGGACCCTGTTCCATAATTTTCTATAACCAGCCCCACGTATTTGGAAATACTATAATCATCTGGGATGGGGGAAAGGTGGAAAGAAAAAGAGCACAGCAGAAAAGCAGGAAGTGCTTCAGTCTACTTCAACATCAAAAAGAAAAGGATGAAAATTAATACCAATCAGTGTTTTCCTGTAGAGAGTCAAATGATTCCATAGGATTTCAAGAACACTCCCAAAGGTCTAATTGAACAGGAAAACTCACACTTGCTGCCAAAAAGTCAGTAAAATGGTTGTTGAAACCCACAACCAGTTCACAAATGATAGCAACAGTAATTGTTTTACAGTATGCACTGCACTCTGAAAAAAACTCCCAATCAAATCTCTTTTTTCCATCTGAGCTCCACTGGAGTTTTACTTTTAGTTACAGAGGAATGGGGTTAAATTAATTCCTTTTCTACTTTTTCCTCCTTCTCCTGAGCTTTCTTTGAGAGAAACAGCTGTGGGATGGGGCTAGAAGAGATTCCAAGAGCTGGAGGGACCTCCGTTTAGAGACCCACAGAAAACACTTTGGTGGTTAAACTCCAGGAAATCTCCTGCTGTTGGGTGGAACCAAACAAAGGGGGTACTTCACAACCCCACAAACGTAATCGGCAGGCCTCACTTCTGTCCTGCTCCATAAAACATCCCTTGTGGATGCCACACAGTGGGCAGCCAGGGGAATCAGGGTATCAGAATAATTCTGATGCTGGCCTCCCTGGCCAGGCCCCAGGCAACACCAAGAGGCCAGGTTTGCCTTTTTTTTTTTTTTTAAGGATTTTATTTATTCACCTGACAGAGAGACAGCCAGCGAGAGAGGGAACACAAGCAGGGGGAGTGGGAGAGGAAGAAGCAGGCTCCCAACCGAGGAGCCCGATGCGGGGCTCGACCCCAGAACGCCGGGATCACGCCCTGAGCCAAAGGCAGACGCTTAACAACTGAGCCACCCAGGCGCCCCCAGGTTTGCCTTCTGTATCCCCTCCTCCTCCAAGATGCAACTCCTCCCCCTCGGACCGCATGTTTTGTGGTTCAATAACTTCATCTCCACTGAAACACTGACCTAAGAAGAATGTTCTTTTCTCAGAGAGTTCATCTTTTGAAGGGAAACTCTTTGAGGTCCCAACTAACTTTATTATCTCAATCTCTTAACGAGTCTATAACCAGCCATGTGACCTTGAACAAGCCAGCCTCTTGGGGCCTGTATATGGAGGATTTAGGTCTAAAGGGACTTTAAGAATCCTTCCAGCCTCAAATTTCTGTTTTTTAAATAATGAGGTTATCAGTTGGTGGGGGCGGATGAGGGGAAGGCAGTTTTGCATAAGAGACCTGACTGATTCCTTCCTGTCTGCTGTGAGTCCGCAGGGCTGCCATGGCCGTGTAAAATCATTTGGTGACACTGGCTTTGAAAATAGGAAATAGAATAGTGATAAGGGGAGAAAAAGGAGGAGGTTCAGGCGTCTGTATATTATTTATAGATTTTACCATAGGATGAACATGAGCAATTTGTCAGAATGAAGTTATACAGTTTGCCAGAAGTTGTCAATAATGTAATCACAGCAAATCATACTTTGGTTGTCAAACTAAGGGTTTTGCTTCTGCCAGCATTAAAATAAAATAAGTAAAAATACGAATGCACAGAGAAACACTTATTACTATTACTAGGCATCAGATGCCAACTCTGGCTCCTCCTTGACAGTCTGGCTGCCCAGGAAAGAAATGTTACCTGGTGTGAAGTGAGGTGCCCCAATTTCATTTAGGAACCAAACTGCTTTCTCATTTTCAGTCCCCTTCACCTTGGGTTCCCCCTCTATTCAGGAGGTCTTACGGGCAAACACTGTTTAAATTTTAATTTCACTAGATGTTTTCAACAATTTAAATTTTATTTAGTTCTGTGGCTTTTTCCTCTTTTCCCCCCTCAGATGAAAACATATCCACAAAAACGATCTCTAATTAAATTACTATTTTATAAAGAGTAAAAACCTAAATTCAGCCATTTTGTTTTTCTAGGGAAAAAAAAAACAAAACATGTACTGGAATGTTCTAATACTAGCTGTGCCCATATCCCTTCACCAAGTCATGACTGACTAAATCATTTCATCTCTCTGATCGCTCTGAAGTCAGAGACCACAGAGAATCCAACCATCTATAAAGTCTCTCTCAGCTCTACATATTCATAGATTTATAGATATAGATATATCATCATATACTTAACCATTGCCGCACTCCCTACCGTTGTTTAAAAATCAACATAAATACACCTGAGTTTTGCTCCCTCCTACCCAAAGGAATTCCCAGATACGAGTATGGCTTTAATCAGCACTTGATTTTTTTTTTTTTCATTTCACATTCATTGTGTAAAACATTATGTCTTTCTGAGCCAATGAGTTTCCATCCTCCTCAGTCCGTGTCTCTGTACAACTAGAAATGTCTGAGATATTCAAGACACTAAACTCCCCCACCAATGCAATGAGAGAAAAAGTGCCTCTCCTACTCCCCCTTTTCCCTTTAACATCTGACTCCCTCACAAGCTTCTTCTATTTAGGGTAGGATCTAGGAATAGAAATGAAATCTTCACATAACTGACAAGGTCTGAAATCTGACTGATTATCTTTTATATGATTTCTTTTCTTATTTCTTCTTCTGATAGCACTTGTCTCTGTGGTTATTTGTTGTAAAAAAAATGGGAACAATTCAAAGAATGGCATTATCTTCAGTTACTAATTAATCCACTAAGAAACTTAAAAGCATTCCCTTCTGGGAAAAGGGGGTCTTATATAGTTGACAAGAGTCCTTTATGTTCAAAAGTGCAGAGGCTAAATCACTGTCGATCTCCAGGAGAGCTGCCATACTTTTAAAGGCTCCCTAAAGGCTTCCCATGGAAGACTGTCCAAAGGGGAGGTCCAGTCATGGAGAAAAGTTGAGAAGGATGAATTCCAAATTTGACATTTCAGTCCTTAAGAGGAACTGTCATCAAACACGGGCCATAAAGGGGAGCCTCTCATTTGTTCCAGCCAAATATGCAGATATTATAGACAAATGGCCCAAGATTTGTTCTTTTGCCTTCATTTCTCTATATGCTATTTATATCCTCTGAATAAGGATACACAATCTCTCACCAGGTTTCTGAACTAAAGGGTAGCTGACCACAATTTTAAATGTTCATCCCCTGGTATAGCATTTATGTACAGACAAGCCTAAGGGTTTCACAAAGGAGCTTTGTTTCTATAGACAAAGGAAGCCCCATCAGAAGTAACTTATTTGAATACCAGAGGATTTTATGAACCCTGGCCATGAAAGTCCAGTCTCCAGCCATTTAGATAATCATGTTCCATGCAAACATGAAGTCATAATAAGTAACCTTAAATCCATCAGCTAATCCCGTAACTGAAAAAAGAAATCTCAAATGTTGTCACTAATGGAACCCTAAACAGTGTTGACATGTAGTAGCAAAACAACCAACACAGTAAGAAAAGAATGAGGCTCAAGCTCAATGATGCTTTGCCCAAAATTAATAATAGATAATAAAAAAGCAGCTGTAAAATAAGGTATAATATACTAACATACTTTATACTGTATATAAAATAAGGCAAAATTAATTTTGAAATACCATTTAATTTGTTCTTAAATGTATCAGAGTAATTTGGGGGGGGGTTAAAATACATCTGCAAATTCTTTGATATCTCCCCTTCAAGAGGTAGAGGTTAATTTCCTTCCTCTTGAGTGAGTGACTTGCTTCCCATAGAATATAGCAGAAGAGAAAATAGTGACTTGGAGACTATGTCTTAAAGAACATGTGGCTTCTGCCTATCATTCTGTTGAATCAGTCCCTGTGCGAGAAGCCAGTTTCCATGCTATGAGGACCCCTGTGCAGCCCTGCAGAGAGGTCCGTGTGGCGCAGAATTCAGGCTTCCTGCCAAAGACCAGAATTAACCTGCCAGCTGTGGGAGTCAGCTACCTCGGAAGTAATCCTTCAATGCCAGTTGAGCCTTCAAATATCTGCAGCCTTGGAAGAGGAGATCTTGATTGAGAAGCCCTAAGCTAAACCCCTAGCTAAGCCAACTCTGGATCGCTGACTCATGGAAAGTGAGCAAGACAATTGACATTTATTGCTTTATGGTGCTAAGTTTTGCAGCACGTTATGCAATAATAGATAACTAATATAGAATATCTGAACCATTTCTATCTTAAGATTTCTATCACATGGATATACAATATGTTACTATCTCAAACATTATTGATGTATCTATTGTCAGTCCCATCCCTTTAGAATGGACACTGCATGAAAGCAAAAAAAAAATTTCCTTTTTTGTTTAATGTTGTGCACTTACAGTGAAAACAACGCATGGCACAGAGTAGGTGCTCAATAAATATTTCTTTTTTTTAAAGATTATTTATTTATTTATTTATTTGACAGAGAGAGAGACAGCCAGCAAGAGAGGGAATACAAGCAGGGGGAGTGGGAGAGGAAGAAGCAGGCTCCCAGCGGAGGAGCCTGATGTGGGGCTCAATCCCAGAACGCCGGGATCACGCCCTGAGCTGAAGGCAGACGCTTAACGATGGAGCCACCCAGGCACCCCTCAATAAATATTTCTTGAATGTATGACTCATGTGACGAGTTCGTCATAATCTCTATCAGATAAAGAGTATAGGATTAAAAAAACTTTTTGAAGTATTTCATCAGTAGTAAGCTAAACTTCAGCAAAGTGGCTAAATGGTAATATTTATAGTAAAGGTGGGATAACTTTTCTAATGTTAAGATAATTTTATTA
This sequence comes from Ursus maritimus, assembly GCF_017311325.1. Classification (NCBI taxonomy): domain Eukaryota; kingdom Metazoa; phylum Chordata; class Mammalia; order Carnivora; family Ursidae; genus Ursus; species Ursus maritimus. The sequence continues at coordinate 58,066,334 of NW_024423675.1, forward strand.
CATAGAGTATCTGTGAAACTATTTGTTGACAAAAGGAAAAGACTGAACTGGAGATAAAATTCTATAATCTCTCTACATAGTGCAAACCAATGAACAAATATGAGAAGAAAGACTTCTATAGAAAAACAAGCAAGAAAAAAAGGAAGAAAGAAAGAAAGAAAGAAAGAAAGAAAGAAAGAAAGAAAGAAAGAAAAAGCAAACAAAAATCAAAACAATAACCAAACACACACACACACCCCACCCCCGAATCTAGTGTGGGAGAATGGATGTGATTAACTCTATTGATAACTTGAAAATGCTGAGAGACTGTAACATGAGTACAATGTGGTCAGTCTTCTAAGAGCCAGAATAAATAATACAGTGTTCATTTTCAACACTTGCTAAGCTGTTGCTTTCCTGGGTATACTACAGAGCCAGACAGGACTGTTGGTTTTGTTTTCAGCAGCTTTCCTATTTGCACCTAAAGACCTCTACTCATTCTAATTATTTTCCCCCTGTGTCCAACTAAATCCTTCTCTACTAAATTGACTCTTCATTCAAGTTATACAATTCCTCTGTGCTCGTCCCTGGCAGTCATTGTGTCATTTTACTTTCTTTGTATTCACTGGACATAAGAGAAACAGTAACTATGCTGAGTTTTAACCATTCAGATCTAAGACAACTTTAAAAAGTCTATGATTACCTTGTTAACAATTCAACAAGAAATTGAGTATCTACCACCAGATCCTACTGTTCTAGGTCATGTAAATAAAATAATATTTTTAAAAATCAGATGTTTTCTAAAAGATAATAAAACCCATCCCCAAAAAATGTTACAGCAGTAGACAAGATCACCACACTAGTCATGTGTTAGGCAACTGCAGGAATAATATAATAATTCAACCTCCTGGCCGAGTTGTGTCACAGAGATGGAAGCTATGCAAGGTCAGTGAAATCAGAAATAAGTAAACATTTCAGAAATTCCATTTCTCAGCATTTATCCAAAAAAATTTAAACACTAACTCGAAAAGATACATGCACTATCATGTTCATTGCAGCATTATTTATAATAGCCAAGATATGGAAACACAACCTAAGTGTCCATCAGTGGGTGAATGGATAAAGAAAATCACACACACACACACACACACACACACACACACACACACTGGAATATTATTCAACCATTAAAAAGAATGAAATCTTGGCGTGCCTGGGTGGCTCTGTTGGTTAAACATCTGCCTTCAGCTCAGGCCGTGATCTCAGGGTCCGGCATCAGCCTGTGTCTAGCTCCCTGCTCAGCAGGGAGTCTGCTTCTCCCTCTTCCTCTCCACCCCCCCCCACACACACACTCGTGCTCACACTCTCTCGCTCTAATAAATAAAATCTTTAAAAAATGAATGAAACCTTGGGGCACCTGGGTGACTTAGTCAGTTAAGCATCTGACTCTTGATTTCAGCTCAGGTCATAATCTCAGGGTTATGGGATTGAGCCTGATGTCAGGCTCCGCACTCAGTGGTGAATCTGCTTGGGATCCTCTCTCTCCTCTCCCTCTGCCCCTCGCCTTCTCTCTCACAAGGAAATAAATAAATCTTAAAAAAAAAAAAAAAAGAATCAAATCTTGCCATTTGCAGGAACATGAATGGACCCTGAGGGTATTATGCTAAGCGAAAGAAGTCAAACAGAGAAAGACAAATACTACGTGATCTCACTTCTATGTGAATTTAAAAAACAAGCTCATAGATACAAAGAACAGACTGGTGATTACCAGAGGTAGCGGGAGGCATGAGGAAAAGGGAAGAAGGGGTCAGAAAATAATAAGTATTATTAAATATTTGTACAAAAGGTACAAATTTCCAGTTATAAAATATATAAGGACCAGGGATACAACGTACAGCATGGTGACCATAGCTAATAATGCTGTATTGCATATCTGAAAGTTGCTGAGAGTAAATTTTAAAAGTTCTCATCCCCCAAAAAAAGGTTTTATAATTATGTATGGTGACAGATGTTCGCTAGACATTGTGGTGATCATTTTGCAATATATACAAATATTGAATCATTATTTTGTTTACCTAAAGCTAATTATACCTCCATTAAAAATTGAAAGAAATGTTTGGAAGAAGAAACATCAAGGAAGATATTGAAGGGTGTGTTTGTGGCCAGACTGGTTACTTTGAAGGGCTTAGTCAGGCAACGACCACATTTCTCCCTTGATCAATTATTTTGGAAATTTAAATACAGATAAACATCCTGAGCCCAATACAAATAGCTCTCAAATGATCATAATATTGGGGGAGGGGGAGGAAAATCATGGTAAAAATAAAGCAAGATGATGAAATGCAGCATCATAAGTACTCTGAATTTGGCCTCGTAATCTCCCTTCCCCACCCTGTGAGTGCGGCCATTCTCCACTCTCCTCGGATCTGCATCCCCAACAGCATCGTCCACATGCAGTACACCAGGCCCTGTGCTGGCTTGGGCATACAGCAGCCAACCAAACAGATAAAAATCCCCATCTTCTTGGAGTTTGCTCTTTAATGTGGAAGACGCAGGCAATAAATAAAATACGCAAGGGAAAAAATACATATATATGACAATTAAAGATTAGTATGTTTTTATGAAATTTTTTAATTATGGGGAAAACCTTTTATATTGATATCTACCCTTTCCTTAGATTTATCCTTCCAAGGAGCCAGGGAGCTGGATCACGTCCCAATTCTTTTCAGTCATGGGTTGGGGCTGCTCCCAGGGGAGTGTTAATTTCTTGGCACAGAGCAGGCTCCTTGGGCCAGAGAAAACCTTCAGGCAAACGGATGTAGATGCTGGTAGTAGGTCATAGGTCCAGCTTGCTCTGAAATGGTAAGGCCGAGAGAAAAGGGTGCAGCAAAGTTTGCTATAGTTTATAATTACATATGCCACATTATAGGATACATTACTAACAGGAACACTACCAACTGGGCCCCTATAGCTCTCCTCTGGCTATGGACCTCCCTACAGAGGAAGGTGTCCATGGTGCTAAGAGGACATGGCCATTTGGAACCCATGCAACCCCTTCTAGACCATGCTCCATGGAATCCCAGAATTCCTGCCTAATAACTGTGTCCCCTAACTAAAAATACATTGGAGTCCTAACCCCCAGTACCTCAGAATGTGACCTTATTTAGAAACTAGGTCTTTACATAGATAACCAACTTGAAATGATGTCATTAGAGTAGGCCCTATTCCACTATGACTAGTATTCTTATAAAAAGGAAAATCTGGACACAGAGGCAGACACAGCTGGAAGGAAGATGATGTAAGAGATATAAGGAGGAGATAGACAGTTATAAGCCAAAAGGAGTGGCCTCAGTTTCCTCAGAAGGAACGACCCCACTGACATCCCGAGTTGGACTTCTAGCCGCCAGAACTATGAGGGAATAAATTTGTGTTAAGTCACACAGTTTTACTTTGTTATGGCAGCCCTTGGTTTGGGAAACAAGTACTCTGCCCACATAGCCCCAGGTCTATCAAAGTGTGTATGGGCCACCAGAGTGTCCTCCCTAGTTCTAAGGTGTAGCAATTTGTGGGGAGGTGAAGATGAAGCTTGCGCGCACACACACTTGCATGAAAGCCCTCCAAGTATGAGATGGGACTAGGAGTGGGAGAGAAGCGAGCTACTCGGAAGCCAGGGCAAACTCTCCAAGACCCCTCTGTGCCAGAGTGGAACTCTGCAGAGCCAAGGACTTCTACATCCAAACCCGGTCTCCCAGGCTGTTAGTATGATTTCAGTGTTGGAAACATATTTAACCTTTTACAATAAAACAGCTACCAGAAAGCCTAAACAAGTGTGAAGGACAATGAATTTTTATAAGACAAAAACGTGAAACCATCCAAGAAATAGTGCCCTACCCCAATCATACCCACTCCCCAAAGTAAGCACTATCTTGACTTGTAGAATAATCATTTCCTTTGTTGGTTTTATCACCCAGGCATTTATCACTAGATACTCTATTTTTTTTAACCTGATAAATCTCTTAATCTACAATCTAGTTTTCCCTTCTTTCTATTCCTTTCCCTTACAATGTATCTGTTCAACATTCTGGCTCATTGAACATGGAGTTTCCCACAGTCTCAATGTTGGTGATTGAATTTTCATGGTACATTTTAACACATTCCTCTGTCCTCTGCATTTCCTCCAAATTGGCAGCTGGATCCAGATACTTTATTAAACTCAGATTCAGGTGTGACATTTTTGGAAAGTCTAATAAGTGCTCTTGTGTTTTTTTCATCAGGGAAACTATGTGGTTTTCATTCTTTTTTACGTCGGCAGCTACTGATGCTCAATGCCTAGACCTATTCAATAATTGGAATTGCAAAATAGTGATGTGTTAGTGCTGCCATTTTCCTTTTACTTATTAAATGAAATAATTTATAGGATGATTCTTCCTCTCATTTATTATTCACTTACCTAGTGGTATAGTTCATATGGATAAGGCAGGATAAACGCTTGATTTTTTTCCTTCTTATTTTCAAGATAGTTAAGTTGCTGTTTTGTTTTGTTTTGGTCAACTTTAGAAGGTGACTGATTTATTTATTTTAATCATATCCATTTTCAAAGTCATAGGTTTCAATCTATTTGATAGGTTTCAATCCATTGCAAATCTTATCCTCAATTGAAGCTCAAATTTTTCTACCTTTGATCAGCAAAAATTTCAAATTGGCTCAGTAAGTCCTTTTAACATCATGTCCATGTCATTTAATCCTCAAAGCAATTCTATGATGTAGATAATATTTATTATCCCTATTTCACAAGTGCATTTAGTGCAGTTAAATAATTTGCCCAAGGCCACTAGGTAAATGATGGAGTTGGAATTCATATCCAGGCAATCTGTTTATAAAGTTTGACCTCCTAATCACCATGCTAGCTCTCCACTACCAAAAATATGTCTAACTTTAACTTTACAGTTCTTAACTATGTCAGGTAATATTCTATTATATACTTCTCTGGGTTTTTTTAAATATATACTTTTCTATAATTAATTTTTAGGTGAACTTGTTACAGACTATAGTGCAGTCAGGCAGTGAGCACAGAATTACCGTTGGCCATTGTCACTGTTAGATGAGGTTTTATTGATGGTCATGGTTTGGTGTTGAGCAAACAGAGGCAAAGCAGTGTGGCAGGCTCAGCATTATAGCCTAGGTTACAGTTAAACAAAATAAATCCCCAGACATTCCTCTACCACTGTTACGATTTCAGCCATTTCTTTCAAAAGGGTCTAAATTCTAAACTGGATTCAAACTATAATTCTGTTCTCAATCTCAATTGTGATCTATAACTTAAGAGCAATAGACAAAGTCAGAAATCATAATAGCAACATACAGATTAAATTGAATCTGTTACGAGTTCAATTGTATCCCCCCAAAAGATACATTGAAGTCCTAACCACCCTCCCCACTGCTACTTGTGAATGTGACCTTATTTGGGAATAGGGTCTCTACAGCTGAAATCAAGTTAAGATGAGGTCATTAGGTTGGGTCCTAATCCAATATGACTAGTGTCCTTATAAGACAAGAAGAGACACAGAGGCAGAGACGCATACGGGGAAGAAGACCATCTGACAACAGAAGCAGAGATTGGAGTGATGGATCCAGAAGCTGGATAGGATTGCCAGCAAACACCAGAATTTAGAAGAGGCAAGGAAGGATTCTCCCCTACAGGTTTCAGAGACAGCATAGCCCTGCAGACACTTTGATTTCAGACTTCCAGGCTAAGATCAAAATAAGTCAATAAATTTCTGTGTTAAGCCACCCAGTGCTTGGTACTTGGTGAAGGCAGCCCTAGGAAACTAATACAAGATCTTTCATGGGTCATCATTTTCCCTATGAGGACATCAAAAGCCAGTAAAATAAAAAGATTTGCCAAAGATATCACAGTGCAACCAAGACCAGAAGGCAGATCTTTCGACTCTTTTTCTTTTTTTTTTTTTTTAAGATTTTATTTATTTGACACAGAGAGAGACAGCCAGTGAGAGAGGGAACACAAGCAGGGAGAGTGGGAGAGGAAGAAGCAGGCTCCCAGCGGGGAGCCTGATGTGGGGCTGGATCCCAGAACACCGGGATCACGCCCTGAGCCGAAGGCAGATGCTTAATGACTGCACCACCCAGGCGCCCCTCGACTCTTTTTCTAGTTCTCCATGAAAATACTGCCTCTAGATTCAAGCATAAGAATTCATTCATTCACTCACTACACAAATATTTATTAAGCGTGTACCAAATGGCAGTCATTAATATAGACAAGAATATACACTAGTCTGGAAAAAGTTTTTTTTTCCTCATGGGTGCTTAGAATCTACTGGCGAAAACGGATAATGACTAATAATAGTAGTAATAATGATAATAAAACAATTTCACAAAAATATGTAGCAAATGTAATAATTTGATATTCTGGTTAAGGGGAACAAAACAATAAAGAATGAAAACAAAAAGTTACAATAACAAAATACTTTCACCAAAATGAAGCAAAGTCAAGTCCAATATTCTTCCACTTGTTTTGCTAATAAATCAAAAGTTAGGCACACTGTTTTAAATTTATAAAGACCAGACTAACAGAGGGTGATTTTGACTACTCTCCCACCCGCCCCCACCGAGAGTATTTGGCAAAGTCTGGAGACATTTGTGATTGTTATGACTAAGAGGATGCCATAGGCACCTCGCAGGCTGGGCCAGGCACACTGCTGAACACCCTACAATGCACAGGACAGCCCTGACCACAGAATTATCCACTCAAAATGTTAGCAGCATCCAGGCTGAGAAACTGAACTCGACTGAAATAGAGGCTATTTTCTTAGCTATGCTCCTTAAGTTTATCACCAATTCTTTATTAAAAAGGACCTGAGGGCTAATATCTGAACCCACTGTAAATCCATTACAACTTATTTATGATAGGCCTATAGAAAAAAATGCATGTATTTCTCATTTCATACTCAATAAATCCTGTGTCTTCCTAATGGATAATTTTGTAGCCATCATTTTGTACAGATATCTGGCCTAGGTGAATTCACGACAATTGCTCTCAAGATTCTGGCAAAATCTAATAAACAGCACCCCTTATAGAATGCTGTCTCACCCAGCCCCATCTCTGCTAGAGTACACTATGTATTTCATAGGTATCAGAGAATATTTCTATGTTCTCCATCGCTCATCAAGCCAAGCAATGTGCTGCTCATATCAACCTCTACGTTACTGATATAGGAGTCTTTAGGTTTATTAGGCACCAAGAATTAGCAGTTGAAGCTCAGACAAACACTTGTGAAGTGACCATCAAGGATCAGACCCCAACAGGATGGGATGAAAAGCATGCAGGAAATAATCATATGGGTATTGAGTTAAGTAGGAAGTGAGTAATGCATTCGGTACAGGAACACAGAAGCAAAACCAGAGGAGTCGGAACTTACAAATTTATCCTAGCTGAGCAGATAACCAAGAAATTAAAAGGTGACTAAAAATAGATGATTCCAAATCCAATATAGAAATGACAGGGCAGAATGAAGCACATTCAAGAATAAAAGGAGCAAGACGCCAATTCAGACCGGCTGGTCTGGAGCTAGGGATTCCGGCTTGGGGTAAAGGAGCCATGGACTTCGGCACCAGGCCCCCATTAAGATGGCCAAGCACAGGTGTAAGGCATGTTAGTGTGATCATGGAAGTCTAGCACAAACGGTTTTAAGCAGTAAGATAAGAAATTGCAGTAAGGGGCACCTGGGTGGCTCAGTCGTTAAGCATCTGCCTTCGGCTCAGGGCATGATCCCAGAGTCCTGGGATCAAGCCCCATGTCTGGCTCCTCTGCTGGGAGCCTGCTTCTTCCTCTCCCACTCCCCCTGCCTGTATTCCCTCTCTCGCTGGCTGTCTCTCTCTCTCTGTCAAATAAATAAATTAAATCTTTAAAAAAAAAAAGAAAAGAAAAAAAAGAAATTGCAGTAAAAATGATCAAATAATCTAGACTCTTTAAGGACCCCTAATGAGCAGATCATGATTATAATTGCATTACCATATTCATCTAATGAAGCTTCAGGATCAGGAAAATTAAAGAAAGATTGACTTTTGAAATAAGGCTTTGATTTATAAAGTGATGATAATTATGACTAGTAATAATAATAAGTAAAACATATCCTTCTTGGGAACAAGACATTATTTATTTTCTCATTTAGCCCTCAAACTAATCTTATGAGGTAGGAACTATCAATAACTCCAATTTACAGGTTAAAAAAAAAAGGGGTATTAAACAGGTCCAGTAATTAGGCCAAGGTTCTGGAGGTAATAAGTAGCACGCAAAGGTTCTAACCTAAATCTGACTCTAAAGATTTGTTTTCTCCTTTTGTCATTAACTACATATTTTGAGAAACTAATACATACACCTATAAAAAAGAACTCATGAGCTATAAATGGGTGAGAGCTGTTCTTTTCCCCAGTCCTCACTTCAAGGAGAACCACTATTACTGGTTTTTTATATATTTTAGAAAGTCCATAGAGCAACTCTTGCTCACTCTTTTTATTTCCTACAGAAATGGTAGCACCGAACACACAACATTCTACATCTCACAAAGATATTTTTCTTAACCATTACACTATATTGCTTATTTCCAAATGTTAAGCTCTTCTGGTGATAGGTGGATGAATGAATTTACCCTCCTCTCCCCAAAAAAATCACACATAAAGAACATTGTCAAGAAAAGGCAATCTACAGCATAACCAACATTTTGGAGTGGTTTAAGTATGACCATGATTGTTAGCAATGATCTCTTTGGTTACTAAGTATTATCATGATGATTCAGTGCAATAATTATCAAAGTGTGGTTGGGGGACTCATTATAGTCCCTAGGACTTTCTCAGGCACTCTACAAGGTCCAAATTGTGTTCATAATAAAACTGAGATGTGATTTGTCTTTTTTGCATTGGAGTTTTCCAGAGGCTGCATGATGGGTGATATTGCAACACATTGAATGCAGAAGTAGATATGAGAACTCAGCTATTTTCTGTTAAACCAGATATTGAAGACATTGCAAAAAATGTAAAACAAAGCCATTCTTCTCATAAATTCTTTTTGTTTGGTGTAGTTGTTTCTTATTAAAAAATGTTATTTCAGTTAACATTATTGCTACTTTTAATGAATTATAAGTAAATATTCACAAGTTTTGGGGTGCGTGGGTGGCGCAGTCATTAAGCGTCTGCCTTCGGCTCAGGGCGTGATCCCGGCGTTCTGGGATCGAGCCCACGTCAGGCTCCTCTGCTGAGAGCCTGATTCTTCCTCTCCCCCTGCTTGTGTTCCCTCTCTCCCTGGCTGTCTCTCTGTCAATTGAATAAATAAAATCTTTAAAAAAAAATATTCACAAGTTTCTTAGTTTTAATTTCTTTTTTTTTTTTTTTTTAAGATTTCATTTACTTATTTGACAGAGAGAGACAGCCAGCGAGAGAGGGAATACAGGCAGGGGGAGTGGGAGAGGAAGAAGCAGGCTCCCAGCAGAGGAGCCCGATGTGGAGCTCAATCCCAGGACCCTGGGATCATGCCCTGAGCAGAAGGCAGATGCTTAACGACTGAGCCACCCCAGCGCCCCCTTAGTTTTAATTTCTATTTGGGGTAAATATTGGTAGATATACCTCACATCAACCCACATAAGAATTCTCTGGGGTTTTTTATAATTTTTAAGAATATAAAGAGACCCTAAGACTAAAAAGTTTAAGAACCACTGATTTGGTAATTTAGAGACCTGCTCATTATATTATAAATAACATACAAACTCAACTCTACTTATAGAAAAATGATCTGAAGGTGGAAGTTACAAGGCAAGAGTAAGAAGCAAGAGAGAAGTCATAAGAGGAACAAATGTTCCCTAACTGCCAAGAGTAGACCAAGAATATACTGTCATCTAAAAATAGATTTCTAAAGCCACTTCAAAACTAAATGAATTTTTTTCTTATTTTAAAATTAGAAAGAAGCAGCATTAGCAAGGAAGCAGTTCAATATTTAATAATCTATGGTAAAATATTTTACAGGTGACATAGAGGTAAAACCACAGAACCCAGCTATCCCAAGGAGAGAAAGCTTCCTAAGATTTCTCAGAGAAGCAACATTTGATGCCAGATGTCAGCACAGCGGAAGGATTTTCACAATCTCTTCAAACTCATTATAAACAGAATTTGATAATATGATTAGAATGAAAACTGTAGGAAACGATTTCCAAAAATAAGATGGATTTTTTTTTCAGGTTTTCAAAATTGCAGCTATTAATTCTTGCCGAGATGAAGTACTCCGTCAAAGGGCCAGCTCAGTGAACCAATTGGTGCACAGGTCTTAACTGACTGCACGAAGACAGAGATAAACTGAGGCCAGCACCACAAAATGGGGAGGATGCAAGTTTGTCTTCTCGGGTTCCCATCTTCCCCTCTCTTTTCCTCCACCTTCACAATCTTCCTCTCCCTTTTCCTTCCATTTCTACCTGGAGTTCACTTCACTGCTTTATCTCTCAGTGTTCTCAGCCTTCTTGACATAAGTCGGGGCTCTGGCTTGACCATCAGGGAGTTATGGGGCACCTCCTCTCTGAGCCTCAATTTACCCAGTTAAAAATGAGTATAATTAAAATGTGCTAAGAGAGCAGAACCTAAACGTTCTCACCGAGGGGAAAAAGGATTCATACATGAAGTGATGGATGTATGAATTCACTGCATCCTTTCATAAAGTACACATATACCAAATTACCATGATGTACTATCTTACAATCTTAGATGTTGATTATACCCCAGTAATGTTGAAATTTTAAAAAAATTATTTATTTAAAAATGGGGATGATGGTAACGCTTACCACACAGGGTTATTAGGTGTAGATGAGAACGCTCTTCATAAATTATACAGCTCCAAACAAAATTAGCATATTATTATTATTAACCCCCTAAAATTCCCATCAGTGTAGAACATTCATAGTATGCACTCCCTGGACTAGATGGGGGTGTTAGGGACGGCCCTGATACCCTGCATGTCCTGAAAGTGAGCTACATTAGAAGTCTGTAGCTTTGGGTCAGTGGGTAGATTCATATGTTGCTTGTGACAGACCTCCTCTCCTTTCTTCCTACTACCTCTCCTTCAACACACCTGATCATGACTCAAGATTAAGGGGAACCAACCCTTAACTTCAGTGGATCCTCTTATTCTTATATGACTGTCCCTGAACTTCGGCCTCCCTTCCCTTTTACAACATTGGATTGTTTCTTACTCACCCTTCATTGGGATCCACAGCCCTGCAACCTCATGCTTGTTCCCTTGGTTCTGAGGGCCAGAGCACGTGGGGAAGGATGGAGGAGACAGGGTGTGGGCCCATACACATAAGCAAGACTTTGGCTTGAGGATATAGGCGAATGCCATAGAAGGCAAAGGAATCCCAAATACCCTGTGAGTAAATGCAGTTAGATTTGGTAATGATGATGATAGAAAGGAATGATAGGCTTTACAGGGAACATTCTGGACTGATTACAAATACACTGAAGCAAGAAATTAAAAGCCTGTCTTTCTGTAAAAATATAATAATAATTAAAGCAATTTATGTAAAATGCTAAACATTTATGCTTAATTACCATGCACCTCTGTGACAATTGTTTATATTGCTAGCTGTGTGAGCTCACGATTATTGTTTTCTTTGACAATACAGCACACAGCTGCATCTGGCTATTCAGGAGTTACCATGAGGCATGGTCATCGGTTCTCTGTCCCGAGCAAGACCCACAAAGGCCATAAAACACCAGCTGGGCCTGCAGGGCCGCCACAGAGGTAGCCCCTTTTAACCTGTGTGTGTGTGTGTGTGTGTGTGTGTGTGTGTGTGTGTTCACCTTCTCTGTGTCTTCTATCTCTCCCTGTTATTGACCTGCTTTGTTTTAAAGAAGAGCAAAGGTTGGTGACTCTTGAATACTTGTCCACAGTAACTGTTTCTAAAGTCATGATTTAAGATTTATTTTAATGGCAGAAGCGAACTAAAACATTCAAACAAAAAGGTCCTTGGGTGATTTTTAGCTAAAAAGGAATCTAGAGAGACTGTCCTGATTCTACATCTCTTATTTTTCCCCAATCTTTCATGCTATTGAAATAAATGACTAATTGGCACAAGTAAGCTTTATTTCTTTTTGGAGGATACATGCTGACAATGACCTTACAAAAAGAAATTTTGTAAATCATCTTCCGGGGTGGGGGAGGGAAGCAGTGATGAGATTTTTCCCCTAATAATTTACGTGACAAGTTAAGAGCCAGGGAGAAATACAAAAATAAATAAAATCCAGTCCTGATTTCAAAGGCATTACAACATAGGACAAGGGTCAGGCAGCCGTGGGTACTTCAACATAACATAAGGAGATGCGTGGCCTTGGCCTGGGTAACAATGCATCAGGAGAAGCTACGGAACAAAACGTTTTATATTTTCATTAAGGTTTTAGGTTAAAAAACAGAAGAGGATACTGTATGGTGACTAACATAATAAAAAATCATTAAAAAAAACAGAAGAGGAGGGCAAGACATGCTTATGTTACACTATGTTATCAAAATTTACTGAACAGAGTTAGCGATAATCAATGGCCATTTTTTAAGGAGCAAATCCTACATTAAGAAGTTAATCTGTGAAACAAGAGTTTTGTTTCATTGTGTGCATTTACTTGCTATTGTGCTTTTAGTTTTTAAATACTAAATTCTTTTCTCAGCCATAAGTTTCCTGATGCCATTTCCTGGTACAGTGGATTAACTTTTATATGACATTTAGATGACAGCAATAAATCGGTGCAGTACACGTGAATTAAAGAACATTCTTTTGCAGCAAATGTTGAGAAAGCGTTCTTTTTGATGGCTGGGTAATATTTCATTGTATATATGGACCACATCTTCTTAATCTAGTCATCTGTCGAAGGGCATCTCGGCTCCTTCCACAATTTAGCTATTGTCGACAATGTTGCTATGGGTATTAAGGAGGGCACGTGTTGCATGGTGCACTGGGTGTTATACGCAAGTAATGAAACATGGAACTTTACATCAAAAACTAGGGATGTACTGTATGGTGACTAACATTATACAATAAAAAATATTATTAAAAAAATTTTAAAAGAACATTCTTTTGGAAATAATTAGAAAAGTAGATAACTGTGAGTTAGAATCGAAAAAAGTAGGTAAAGCAGCAGCTGAGGTTTTTGTAATAAAGCTTTGTACAGATCCCGAAAGTAACATGAGAGCATTTGGGAACGCAGACTGATCCTCACAACTGCTGCATGTGGGGAGGGCCAGGGAGATTCAGATTCTGGCGAGTAGTTATTATGGGCAGAGCTGAGATGCAGCTATGCAATAGAACTATGCAATGTTGTGTACCGGTAGCAGTGAGGATGGGGCTTGGGGAACTGAGATGTGCTTGATTCTACCAAACATATTTAAAAATTTTTTTTTATTTTATCTATTTATTTGTTCGAGAGAGAGAGCACAAGCAGGGGGAGCAGCAGAGGGAGAGGGAGAAGCAGGCTCCCTGGATGTGGGACTCGATCCTAGGACCCTGGGATCATGACCTGAACCAAAGGCAGATGTATAACCGACTGAGCCACCCAGGCGCCCCTCTATCAAACATCTTAAATGAAGGTTTCTCTGAACTTTCCCATTGTGAGCATTGAGGCCTGCACCTTGTAGGGCCGTGCTGGAACCTAAGAGACTAGCGTTAACAGCTCTGCATGATGAGCCAGAGAGGCACTGAACATGCAGAGGAAGGAACAAAGAGGGGGGAAAAACCACTCTTGGGATCTCTTTTGTTACCAAGTAAAATGAACTTATTTAAGATCGAAAAGGAGGAACTTATTTAAGATCGAAAAGGAGGAATAGTTTCTGGCTACAGTATTTGCCAAAGAATGGTTTATTACTCATTATTATTAGTTGAACACATGTAAGATGCCACCAAAAACATTTTTATCTAGTAAATTCTTTTAATTATTCAATGCAAAATATGCATAAAGGACTTTGTCAAGGCTAAATACATTCTTGTCACATAAATGTTGTTACTTAATAGGACCTGCTTTGTACAGAATTAATCTTGCTTTACACAGAAAAGCCACTTCGGGCCTCTCCTGTAAAGATGGCAAGCACTTACATTCCAGTTTTAACAGATAGTAGTGACAATGCTTCCACTACCTAAATTGAAAGCAGAATGTTGATACTTGGCTTCTTTACCAGTATTAAGATTATAAAAAGATACACACACATTCTATATATATATATTAAAAGATACACACACATTCTATATATATATATATATATATATATATATACACAAAAACCATTATCTAAACATTCTACAGTTATAGTGATTTTCTTTTCTTTTTTTTTTTTTATAATGATTTTTTATTATATTATGTTAGTCACCATACAGTACATCCCCGGTTTCCGATGTAAGGCTCGATGATTCATTAGTTGTGTATAACACCCAGTGCACCATGCAATACGTGCCCTCCTTACTACCCATCACCGGTCTATCCCATTCCCCCACCCCCCTCCCCTCTGAAGTCCTCAGTTTGTTTCTCATAGTCCATAGTCTCTCATGTTTCATTCCCCCTTCTGATTATCCCCCCCTTTCTTTATCCCTTTCTTCCCCTACTGATCATCCTAGTTCTTATGTTCCATAGATGAGAGAAATCATATGATAGTTGTCTTTCTCTGCTTGACTTATTTCACTTAGCATTATCTCCTCCAGTGCTGTCCATGTTGTAGCAAATGTTGAGAACTCGTTCTTTCTGATAGCTGAGTAATATTCCATTGTATATATGGACCACAACTTCTTAATCCAGTCATCTGAGTTATAGTGATTTTCTTAACAGCAGCCAACTTTAGTTTTACCTTTTTCCTACAACACATTAAAAAAAAACTATGTCCATAAAAACACAGCCGTGATTTCCTTACAAAAGCTCCTGATATCACTCTTGTAAGAAGTGGAGAATACCACCTCCCATGCTGTCACTCTTTCTGCCCAGGAGACTCTCCACTCTTTTAAGGATGTTGGTGATATACTTGTGTTGTCTGTCAGCCAGCTGGGGAGCACACCCAAACTAGCAGATCTTGCCATGGTTCAACTTGCCACCGCATTTCGAAACATCTCGATAGCATCACAATCTCTCGAGAAACTCTGACAACTGTCTTAACTGTAGTTATCCAACTACGGTGACCTTACAACTCTTGAAGAAGTTTGTGCTGTTTTTTTGCTGACTAATCCTTCAAATTTGATCGTCACTAGCTACAGCCCATAAATGTAGGGTTCTAAGGACAGAATATATAGAATCATGGTCCCAGTCTCCCATCTCTGTTTTGTTTTCCTATAAGGTATTAAGTTTCTTAACTGTGAATTCTTCACTCTAGTATTTTCTGGAACTTAGGTCTAGAAAAACTTCAGATCAAAAGAAGCACAACCTGCTACTGTGATCAAAACCTAACAGAAGTACAATGACCTAAGAGTGAGCCCTATAGTCATGGGACCTGCCTAAGCTAAGATCTGGTGGCAGGGAAAAAATACTCCCACTGAAACACATTTTAAAAGAAGAGTGGGGAACGAAAATAAAGTGGTATCTTAAATATATTCTGTGTTCAATGTGCTAATTTCCATTGTTTTTAAATGAAGTAAATGGGCTAGACATGGAATACAATTTTTTCATGATGACTTAATGTTGTTCACTTGAAATATATAAAAATTACTATTTTGACACATAATATTTTAGAGAAATCAATTCATTTCAAAATTACTGTGTCTCCTTAATACTAAAAACTGGGGGGGGGGGGAGTTTGGCTAATCTATGATTCCTACTGTGTTTGGCTAATGTGGTACATTCACCTTGGTGTATTCTTCCAGACAGATTTCTTCCCTAATAGGGGAAAAATTCCTTATGATCTGGAGGCCAGGGGCCACATCTTACGCATCTACAGAGATGATGCCCATATTAGATGGTGCAAAGTGTTACACAGTCGATCCTTTAAAGAAACTCTGCTAAATGAATTTCTTTATTTTTAATAAGTTTTTTTGAGTGTTTGTCACTCAATCTTCTGTGTTATCACTATCCCATTTCACAGATAGGGAAACTGAGGCTCAAAGAGGCTGAGTCACTAATGCAAGATCCCATAGTAAGAGTTGAGCCAGTATTCACACAGAGGCAGGGTAACTCTGGAGCCTGTGCTCTTAATGACTTCACTATATGCCTGTGTCTTACTGATTTGTTCAATTAAAAATACGTTGAGCACCTGCTGGGTGCCATACTCCGTTCCAGATGTCGGAGATACAGCAGCAGCCAGACAGAACAGGCCTGGGCTCTCACAGGGCTTACATGCTAGTGCAGCGAGTCTGAAAGTATACCTGGAGAAGGGGGAAGGAGAGAGGGAGAAAGAAAAAGAGGAGTGGAACTGCCCGCTCACAAGGTACCTCTAGGTTTAACAGTTTAAGGAAGTGCCACTGTTTTCCAAAGCAGCTGCACCATTCTGCAATCCGCCAACCAAGTATGTGGGTTCCGATTGCTCTGCATCCTCCACAATTGTTACTACCTGACTTTTGTTTTTATTATAGCCATGATGAGCCTCACTTTCTGTTTCTGACATAATTAACTCCTAGAAAACAACTATTGGATGATGTCACAAATCAACCAAATGAAGAAAAAAAGAGGGGAGCCTGGGTGGCTCAATCGGTTAAGCATCTGCCTTTGGCTCAGGTCATGATGCCAGGGTCCTGGGATTGAGCCCCACGTCTGGCTCCCTGCTCAGTGGGGAGTCTGCTTCTCCCTCTCCCTCTGCACCCCACCCCCAATGCTCCTGTGTACTCTCCCGCTCTCTTAAATAAATAAAATCTTACAAAGGAAGGAAGGAAGGAAGGAAGGAAGGAAGGAAGGAAGGAAGGAAGGAAGGAAGGAAGGAAAAGCGAGTCCCAGTTAATCTTAACACCAGCAGCAGAGCCCCTCTGTGGCTCTGTGGGGACAATGGCTGCCCAGGCTCTCAGTGTTCAGGACACCCTCCAGCTATTTGGACGAAGTTTCCCAGATGGTCTTTCAATGATCAGTCAGGCTACTTTTCACTGCAAGACACATACCTTCCTCCCTGCTGTGTCCGGAAAAAAACAGGTAAAACACTAACTGTTAGGCAGTCAACAGAAAGCCAAATGAGAGGTATGTGTTTATTTTCTTTCTTTTCCCCAAATTTACACTTTACAAGGGTCATATCTCATTAAGACAAAAGTAGATCACCAGCGCATTAGATCTCCACCAGGAAAAATAAAAGTTACTTCTCCTTAAGTGACTTAAATCAATTTGGGGGTCCTTTTTAAATTAAATGAATATAAAATAATACTTTTTTTTATATTGGGGGTATATTTTTACATCTTAAATGCAATTTCTACTTTTAAAAGACACGTTCCAAATCTTAGGAATATTTCTTTTAAAACGTGGCCTAAAACAAATAAACTGTGTAAAAAGGTAAGCGGTGCATCCAGGTAGCCATCAGGGTGCATACAGCACAAAACGGAACTGTAGGAAACCCCAGCAGAGCCAGCTCAGCCAATATCCATTCCTAAACATTGCTACAGGCAAAACCGTGCATCTGCGGCAGGAACAAGGAATCGACTATACGTTTGGACTTCCCCATTTTTCTTTGTTATGATTAAAGAACTGCCTTTACCTCAATAAAAACAACCAAGCATATCTGTATTAAAGGTTAAGAAAGGAGTAAAGTGGGATTAAAACCATGGCTTCACGCCATTTTAACTATGAAAGAACATGAATAAGATGTAACTGAAAAGTTCTTACCTGAAGAATTCTTCAGATAGTAGTTTTATAAAATTCTTGTTTCACGGTTTTTCACTTACTGCTTTGATCTTCTAGCTATTTTTTCTCATTAGGAACTCCCACTGACTCCAATTTAAATAAATACGGTTTGTTTTGAGATCGGCTTCCATGGAAGGCACTGCCAAGACGCCTCTAATGCACGGAGTACAGCAGAGGTCCCCCCCAGTTTCTTTTTGTCAGAGAATCTCACATTCTTGTGCCAACATTTGTGACTTTCAACATAATACTATATTAAAATCATTCTGGAAATAATTTGTACCTTTCATTTGAAGATCTCACAGAACTTGGTTTCATTAATACAACACCTCTCTGCCCCATCCCTTCCAAGAGCCATTGAAGTATAAAGTGTTAGCTTTCATTTGGTAAGAAGGTTAGGATAAGAAAGTTAAGAATTTTTTGTGCAGTAAAAGACCATTAAGATAATCTCTAGGCTGTGAGTTCTCAAAAATGCGGTCCTCAGACAACCAGCAAATTTATTAGAAATGCAGATTCTCAGGCCCCACCTGGATCTATTGAACCAGAAACTTGGGGGTTGAGGCCAGACCATTAGTTTTAGCAAGCCCTCCAGGCAATTCTCATCCAGGCTAAAGTTGGATAACCAGAGCTTCAGTCCAAGACATTTAGTTTATAATTGAGGCATCTAAGCCTAAAATTGTTAGTGTCAAAATTAGAATTGGATTCCAAATTTCTTGCAGAATTCGAAGGCATGAAATACATCAAGGCAAATCTCAACTCCTTTTCCCCTTGACACTATTTGGTTAGCCACATCTAGTTGAATTAACAGGTCCCAAACAAACTGGTTTAGGAACGGGAACCCAGTGATAATTGTTTTCAAAATCCTGCCCCAATTCCCTGTATTCATTCCCCATACCTCAACTTCCATAATTTGTGGTCTAGTAAACAGAACGTTGAATTTGGATGTTGGAGAATTCAGGTCTAGTTGTCTCTACCACTAACAGCTAAGTGCTCTTAGACAAACCACCTCTCTTCTCTTCTGCTTGCATCTCTATAAAAATAAGAGAGTTGTTTATATAAAATTGTATTCGAATTTAAGATTCTCTATAGCTCAGAAATTTCAAGATTCTCTGACCATGAGTTTTTGTTTAATTTATCCCTACACCCAACAGGGGGCTCAAACTCACAACCCTGAGATCAAGAGTCCCATGCTCTACTGACTGAGCCAGCCAGGCATTCCTCTGACCATGACTTCTAAATAAATGTTCTCATTGTCACCATGCCAGATGGAAAAAAAATCCATTCTCTGGTGACTGATCAAAAAATCCAAATTCCCAACGCTTTGTTTCACTGTTCCTCCATCCTAAAGTCTACGTTCTTTAAAATAGCTAATGTGCTACCATTGTTCAAATGCCAAACTATGATTTTGTTGTGGTCATCAAAGCAGAATTTAAAGAAAGAATCATAAAACCAATCAAAAGAAAAAGACTGATCAACAACACTGGATATTTTAACTGTCCCAAGAATGGAAATTTAACATGCTTAGAAGTTCAGTCTGAATTAATATTTGCATAGTTTACCTGGTGAATTGACCATAGTTCAAAAATAGCAAGAACATTTTTTTAAATACTTAAAAAGTAAAAAGTGTTATAATATAGGTTAAAACAATAGCAAGGCAGTTACTTTTCAGTTTGCTCATGTGGCATCATATGTTTATAAGACATGGCTGTTAATACATAGGTGCCATTATAAACCTACGCAAAACAGCTTGCAACATCACTTAAATTGAAGAGGAACAATCCAGAAAGTGAACCCACCTAGACTGCCAAAGAGTCACAGCACCAGTGAGAGAGAGCTATGTGGTCCCAGACTGCAATTACATCGTCCTCTGATCATACTCTCAAACCAAGACTCTGCATAGGACATTGACGTCTGGAGTACTGATGTATTTCTTAGACCTCATATCAAGGAGACAGAATCATTAATAAATCCCATACAGTGTCTTTCCATCTCTTCTTAGGATTCTCCTATTAATTGCTGTTTAATAGTAAAAGGTCACTTTCCAAGAAAAGACCAAAGAGAGCTGCGTTATGAAGATCTTCTTTCTACCCGTCAGCAAGTCATTGTCTCCTAACTTCGACGAGGCTAAAGTCATAAATTCATTCTGGATTTTTAATTTCTGTGGAAGAATGCTTTTTTAAGGATAAGAACCTTAACAGTTAAACACAGAAATAGAGATGTTTTGAGCTCCTAAATTAAATTTGAAAGTATGTGAGAAAAAGGAAGAGAAGGGAAAATAACATTACTTCAGGAAATTTCACAAGTTGTTTCATTAAAACAAGCTGCAGCAATTTATAGAGAAGAAAAACTGTGAAATCAGTAACACTAAGGATTAAATTAACTTGCTAATAATGACATGAAACTAGTTCTACATTTTATTTTCTATAAAGAAAGAAAACAAGAAGTGCAAAAGGAGTTTAATTCATTTAGTGACTTCATCCAAAGATAATGGACATTAAGGAAATAAAAGCACAATATTTTAATGGTGACATTACATATATTAGTTCAGCAAAGAAAACTAGCTAGAAAGAAAATAGCAGAAAACTTAAGGAAGTAATTTTTTAGGATAGGAATATTAAATGCACATTATATGCTTTTTATGTTTCTTAAATAGAAAAACAAGGGAATGAACTGAGTACTTATTTAAAAATCCATTAAAATATACCCTAAATGGGGGGGGGGGTGCCTGGGTGGCTCAGTTGGTTAAGTGTCCGACTCTTTATCTCAGCTCAGGTCATGATCTCAGGGTTTTGAGATGAAGTCCTGCATCAGAAGATTCTTTCTCTCTCTCCCTCTACCTTGCCCCCCTTCACTCAAGCTCTCTCTCTCTCCCTCTCAAAAACTAAAACAAAAACAAAAAATGAAACAAAACAAAAATATATATACACACACACACAAATATATGTATATATGTATATCTATCTATCTATCTATCTATCTCCTAATTGGACCTTGTGCATATACACTGTATATCAAAATATTGTATATCATGCCTATCGCTTACTCCCTCTTATTGGATGTAACCAAATCCCATGCCCGCTGTAAAGGAAACCCACAAATGGATTGGAGCTGGAAATAAACCGGCATAGGCACTATCGCCCACCCCCACCCCCTAGTGGCATCCCTTTCCAAGGTAAGGTCAGTTCAGAATCTTCAGGCTGGACCAGACCCAGGTCAGTCTGGGGGGTGTTCGGGAAGGGACAACACCACTGAAGAAAGCCTCCTCCCATCCCAGGGAT
This sequence comes from Ursus maritimus, assembly GCF_017311325.1. Lineage (NCBI taxonomy): Eukaryota > Metazoa > Chordata > Mammalia > Carnivora > Ursidae > Ursus > Ursus maritimus. Next base: position 58,087,417 of record NW_024423675.1, read on the forward strand.
GGTTCCTTTGGGTACTGTTTTCCTGTCAAGGCTTATAATTATACTACAACTTCTGTTGTTCTTGGGCTCAGCACAAAGAGACTTCAGTGTTGGATAAAACTGTTGGCTTAAAAAATACTTCAGGGGGGAAAAATATCATTGAACCACAGAGTTAGTGAGGACTTTAGAAGTCGTGGTCCCTGACCCCCCTCGGCCTCCTGAGCAGCAGCTTCCAAATGTTCTCTCTCCTTCCAGCCCAGGACCTCACTCTTGGAGAATTTTCTCCACTACTTCACCAAGACAATACCATCCACTGGGAGGGAATCCCTTCAGCTGCCCTGAGGCCTTTGGCAGTATGAGCTGATTTTATCCCAACAGTAATTCTCTGTTTTATAAAAATGGCCCAGAGAGGTTCTGAAATTAACCAGCATCAGAGAACATTTCATTTATATATTCACCCTCTATGTCTAAAAAGCAGCATCCCAGAGTTGATAACACTGAGCTGTATCATCGAAGTTTGCTAAGAGACTAGAACTCAAATGTTCTTTTCAAAAAAAAAAAAAAGTGGGGTGCCTGGGTGGCTCAGTCGTTGGGCATCTGCCTTTAGCTCAGGGAGTGATCCCGGCGTTCTGGGATCAAGCCCCACATCAGGCTCCTCCGCTGGAAGCCTGCTTCTTCCTCTCCCACTCCCCCTGCTTGTGTTCCCTCTCTCACTGGCTGTCTCTCTCTCTCTTTCAAATAAATAAATAAAATCTTTTTTAAAAAAAAGTAAGCATGTGAGGTGTGAGGTGATGGATACAATCTATTAAATGACTCAACCCAGGGGAGCCCTTTACAGTATGTATATATCAAATCACCATCTGTCCACTTCAAATATCTTACAATTTTATCTGCCATTTGTCAGTCATACTTCAATAAAAGCCAAAAAAATAAAAATATGAATTGAAGTGAAATAAAATAAAATGAAACGAAGTGAAATGAAGTGAAGTGCAGTGCAGTGCAGTGCAGTGAAGTGAAGCATCCCTATCCTCCTTCCCAGTTCGCACCCCACCCAGCTACCGTGCACCTGTTGTCTTTTGTCTTCTCATCTTTGCCTCCCCAGAGTCTGGTACTGTACCAGGCACATGATAAGCACTTACTACCTGTTGAATGAATCAATGATTAAGTCATTTGACCCAGCTTATTACAGTCTTTCTGGAAACTCTCTCCTTTTGCCTTTCAAAAAGTTGTCTTGCTTTTCCCAATTGGCCATTTTACTCACAAGTCTTCTTTCTCAGTCTCCTGCATTGACCCTTTCCTCCACCATCAATATATGTTCTTCCTACTGTGTTCCAGGGAGATCTCATCCACCCCAATAGCTTCTCTTATCACTCCTATATTGACAACTCTCCAGTCCATACCTCCTGTCCCAATCCCTTTCTTAAGCAGGTATCCCCCCACCAACTTCCCAAATATACCTCCTGTCCCAATCCCTTGCTTAAGCAAGTATCCCCCACCAACTTCCAAAATATATCTTCACATTGATAATGCACAATTACGTCAAGTTAAACTTCTCACAAGTACAGTTCACAGTCCTGTTCTTAGATGCACATCTACTTGTCTTGAGTGCGTTAACAGCAGTATCAGTCGGGTGCCCAAACTGGAACTTCAAAACAATGCCTTGTATTCTCCACTGACTTTGTAAACCATTCGAAACTGGAGAAAAGGGGAAAACTGGGAAAGAGGGACTGAGAGTTTTGTGTTCTAACTGATCCCACCACTGTCCTTTGAGCTTTACCTGTATAGCAGGTGTGCAAAATGTCTCACAGACTCCAGCTAAGATGTGCCGAATAATATATACTTTCCTTAGTTTGTCTTTTTCTAAGTCTAGTAAATAGAAACACAAATTAAAAGCATAGTCTGATCCAGGGGCGCCTGGGTGGCTCAGTCAGTTAAGTGTTCAACTCTTGATTTCAGCTCAGATCACGATCTCAGGGTGGTGAGATGAAGCCCTGGTCTGGGCTCCGTGCTCGGCATGGAGCCTTCTTAAGATTCTCTCTCTCCCTCTCCCTCTGCCTCACTCCTACCCCCCACTCACCTGCACGTTCTCTCTCAAAATAATAACACAGTAATAAAAATTAAAGTATAGTTCAATCCAATAATTTAAACAGACCATTTAGGGAATGCCAAGTCTTTCTTAGGAAAAAATGCCTAGTCTCTCCAGAAGCCTCCCGGTCTTCTGCTTCTTTCTTGAAATGCTACCCAGGTATATGAGAACAAAGGGGTGAGATAGATGCATCTTTGGGGTCTGGGGAAGACACTGGGGTTCACCGCATGACTCCAGAATTCCTTGCCATGCTAGGTGTTGGCAGAACCTGTGATGGGGTCCTCTTGTCCTGGTCTGTATCAGAAGCGTTCTGTGGCTGCTGGCACCTCACTTGGGCTCCCACCTTCCCTGGGCTGAGTGCTCTGGGCTCCATCAGGCCACGCCCAGGTCACCCTGCCATACCTCAGTATTAGCTTCATTCCCACACAGGAACTGAGGCTAAACCGCAGAAAGCATCCATACTGCCATGCTTTTCTGAAGCCACTCTCTACGATGGCTGGGGCAGTATCTCCCTTCTTTACTCTTGGTATAACCCACTGACTGAATGGGCCCTCACGCTCTCAGAGACTTGGACCAAACTTTGGCTCTCCATACTTACCATCCCCTTCACACACTCTGTCTCCCTTCTCTTGCCCTCCACCACTAGGGTCAGAAACGGGTGCCCTTTTCTTTTCCTCCCCCACGTCCTGTCCTTTTCCTTTCTGACTCTATCTATAATTGGGGGCAGGAGTCTCTCCTCTATACTCTGGTAGAATTCTGTAAGCTCACTTCTCCAAGCTAACTTGTTGGTATGCTAAAAAAGGAATTAAAAGAATTTGGATAATATTTTCTCAAGATAAAATCTGGCAAGTCTGATATAAATTAAAGCTGATAAAGTGAACTTTGTCTGGCAGGCTAAGGGATTTTGAGCCATCCTAAGAGCAACATGAGGAACCAATGACTATTATAAACAGGATCACATGTTTTCTTTCAAAGATCAGTATGGGGGGACCTGGGTGGCTCAGTAGGTTTTGCGAGAGAGAGTGCACAAGAACATATGGAGGGGCAAGTGGTAAAAAGGGGCAGAGGGAGAGAGAGAGAGAGAATCTTAAGCAGGTTCCACGCCCAGCACAGAGCCCGAGGCAGGGCTCCATCTCACAACCCTGAGATCATGACCTGAGCTGAGATCAAGAGTCAGACGCTGAACCAACTGAGCCACCCAGGAGCCCCAAGCGCCTGACACTTGATTTTGGCTCAGGTCATGATCTCAGAGTTGTGAGATGGAGCCCCATATCTGCCTTGCGCTGGCCACAGGGCCTGCTTCAGATTCTCTCTCTATCCCTCTGCCCCTACACAACCCCTCTCCCTTTCCTAAAAAAAAAATTTTTTTAGAATATTCAACCAGGCTGCTGTGTAGACAGTGGATTAGACACCAGTGCTTCCCAAATTCTTCCTCCATGACGTCCATGGAAAACGGTAACATGCTAAAGCATAACAAGGAAACAGAAAGAGGTGGGCCCAGGTCCTGCCCAGCTGCTGTTGAGGGGGTAAACATACCTGGAGTCCATTTAGCCACCGATACTGTGCAAATCTGGAAGGCAGGAAGCCAGGCAGCTACAATAATTCATACAGGAGACAATAACTGTCTAAATAGTGCGTGGCAGTGGATATGGGGAGAAGGGAATGGATTTGAGGGATACCAACCAAATAGAAGAAGGACATTATATTTTATTGGATAGCTTGGTAAAATGTGGTGCCAATTCACAGAGATTGGAAGGTGTTTCCAAAGCAGTGGGGAAAAGCTTGATGTTCCTGCAAAGTCTGAAGTAAGAAAGACATTACTATGGGACAGAGGAGTTGCTGATAACATTACTTAGGATTTTTCTGAGTTATAGAAGACCTTAGAGATCATTATAGCCAACCTGCTCATTTTACAGATAATAATAATCCTTAATGTTTACTGAATCCTCCCATCTTTTAGGCAATGGTCTAGCTACACTACAAATATCATGTCATTAATTCACACCTAACTCTACAAGACAGTTGTTATTATTTAAGAGTGAGGCAATGGAATCCCTAAGAGATAAGTAACTTGCCTGGACAATTCAGAAATTCAATTGCAGAGCCAAGAATCAGATCCTGAACTCTCTGTTGCCAAAACCACTTAATTTCCTACTCTCTTATATCTCTCTGAAGAGAATACAATTTATTTTTAAAACTTGCAAGTTTTTGTATGTTTTACATCTTCCAAAATGCTTCCATTTTATGTGTAAAGTCACAGAGCCAGTTAATAGCGAGCCAGGGTTAGATCTGGGGTTCTGCCTCATCTTCAAGTTTCTTGCCACATCCCATGCCTTTCTCTTCCTGAGCAAAGTGCATGATCAGAAAAAATGAAACTGCATTTTCTTTGTCACTCATGGAGGCTCAACATTTTACCCTTCCAGCCACATGTATATCTCTAAGCTCCCCACTAACACTGTCTCACCATGCCGACTGCAGAAACATTGGGCTTCTGGGTGTCAGCCTCCCTCTGTGTCATGGAGCCCCCACATTTGGTGGTTTCAAGCCATCATGTGCAGGTAGAGAATGGGAAAATGGGAACCACTTCCAATCTTCCCTGAGCCAGTTCAGATAGAGGCTATTACTTCTTTGAGTTCAATTCTAGAAGCCACAGTCTTAAGGCTTTGAAAATGCTCTGCGCTTCATTCAATTTAAACCTGATGTCTTGTCCTTCTTACAGCGAGAGATATAAAATAGCTCCCGCCATTATGAAGGGTGCAATGTACACTGCACATGTGGTCAAATGCCCGAAGACAGTCAGGATGATGTCATTTCTGCATTCAACTTAACCATGCCCTAGCCCAAGGGGAATGACTCCCTGACTCATTAAAAAAGGCATAGATTTCTACCTGGGTTAAGATATGCCTGGTGATATGATTTCATTTTTACCATGACATTTCTAGGCATTAAGACTTTTGCCAAGTTAAGCTTCTTAATGATGTATGTGGTTGGTATAAACAAACGCCAACCTTACCACCAGCACTGTCGAATTCCTCAGATGCTTCAGCACAATTAAGGGAACTAAGTTGTTGCAAGGCAATTATGTTGTATGGATTAACGTGTAATCCTGAGGAGCTAGAATATCCATGGCAAAGCATGAACTTTGCTTTGTTACTGTGGGGGAGAGAAGTCAGATGGGTCAGGGAGAAATTCCAAAGCATAGGTTTTGCCTACAGGCTTCATGTTTTGGTAACTCAGGGCATCTAACACTCCTGAATTCCTCAGCTACAGCTGGAACACTCTGGGAAACCCATTCTATCCCTAGGCCTGGCGCTACACCAAAAGTGCTTTTCTGGGAGAAGAGAGGAGCTGGGTATCCTTATGAAATTTCTCCTAGAGTTTAAATTGGCAACTGCTTCTACAATTATCACTACTTTTTTTTTCTGGGAAAGAGAAAGTTTTTTTTTTTTTTCTATTTGTCTTTGTTTCACATTGGCAAAAAGTGCTCTACAAACATTCTGACCATATATAAGGTTAGCAAATCAAAGTAAAAAAAGTTATAATTATTACTCTGATTAAAATGCTTTCTATATTTTACCACTATGTGACCATTGTATAAAGGGCTGGAAAAATAAGATACATTCCTTACATTTAAAGGCAGGGTTAATGCGAAGAAGAAAACTTCATAAGGTGACAGTGGTGGTTAGTTCTAAACATCAGCTTGACCAGGTCATGGCGTGCCCAGATACTTGGTCAAACATTATTCTGTATGTTTCTGTGAGGGTGTTTTTTTTTATGATATTAACATTTAAATGGTAGACTAAGTAAAGCAGATTATTCTCCCTAGTGTGGGTGGGCCTCAACCAATAAGTTGAAGACCTGAAAAGAACAAAACTGCTGGTTCTTTCCTGAATAAGAGGGGATTTCTTCTGCCTAACTGCTTTTGAGCAAGAATACTGTGTCTTTTCCTGCCTTCAGACTCAACCTGAAATATGACCTCCTCCTCTAAAGTTTTTCAACCAACTCCCCCCAAATTAAGAGTCTACTCAGCAGCCCATTTAACACCCCTACTTTCAGGTTCTTCAGATGCCTCCAATTTCTGAGCTTTTCTGGGGTTCTGCAGTACAAGTTAGCTTGTTGCTAACTGGCTGCCCCTTGATGCCTGCCACAGGCGGCATTTAGCTTTCAACATTCCCTAATCTAAGTCAGTAACAACTCACCTACTCACTGTTCAGTTTCCAAAATCACTCTGAATCACTTTTTGTCATCTCCCCTCTTCTTACATTTGTCTTTGGGTTTTATGCTTTGTTTGTTTGTTTTCAGAGATAAACATGTATTAATCTATTGGATTTAAGCAGAATTTCCAGGGTTATAATCATCATATGCAAAAGACTGCCTGTGGGCTACTAATGGGTGTGTGGTTTCTTTAGGGGGTGATGAAATATTCTAAAATTGATTGTGTTTATGGTTGCACCGTTCTGGGAACTTACTAAACACCACTGATTTCTACACTTTAAAGAGGTGAACTGTATGATATTTAAATTATATATCAATAAAGTTATTATATATTAAAAAAAAACTGCCCATGGAGCTGAAATCCTTAATAATACCAAGGAGTGAAGCTCTATATACCAAGTTCAAACATGGATCAGGGATGAGTGGCCAGCTTAATGAATCAGCTTAAAAAGAATTATAATTCAACATCTCCTCTACAATCCATCACAACTCCCAAGAAAAGCATGACTAAGCATTTCTATAGACTTTTGCGATTGAAAGACAAGATAAAAATTTCGGTTTGAAAATGTGAACTCACAAACAATGAATGAAATCAGGTGAAGGAGTTTCATACAATCCATTGATGCAAAAATATAAAATTTAAGGTGTTGGAGTAGGTTCATTTTAGCTGTTTAGATCATAAACAGCTGTCAAAATAGCATTTTGTGGTGAACACTTTTTCAAACAAACTTTATTGAATGATATTTTCAGATCTTTCTGTATATGCCAGCTGTTAGGTTTGGGGGAAAAGCATCTTGTTACTTGAGGACATGTCAAAACCAGAAGGCATATTCAGTTCATATTTCTCCATCAATTAAATTGCTGCCAGGAAGCAGAAGAGCGTCCAGGAAAATTTCAATCAGGTACCAGAAATCTACAGGGATAGCTTTGTGTTTCAGTAACCACTCTGTGGATACAATGAGGGGAAATGACCCACTAGAAGAATAACATCTGGAGTTGTCCAAACGCATTACTCCAGACCTGGTCAGTTAAATGTCATGAGAATGATGATACCATCATTTAAAAATATGTTTCTGTTGAAATGCCAAATGAGGTTGGACACAGGATTATACTGTGTGGCATGGAACATTTGCTCTCCTAACATTGTGGAAAGTGATATTTATTTTTTAGTTTGTGTTTTTATGACTAGCTGATAACTATGTTTTTACTTTGTGGGTCAAAACCTCACTCTTCAAGAAACAAAACAAAAACCCCCAAACCCAGCACCAAACAGACCAGCTGGCCCTGAGTCTAGCGGAAAGCAAGCTGAGGGAGACTCACATGACCTGGCTTCCAGCTGGTGGCACATTCACTACATCATGTGAACTTTGTGTGGTCACAAGACCCCTGACCTTTAGTTTCCTCACTTAAGTGGGTATAATTATGCCAGCCTGACTCACAGAATGAGGTCGAGGAACAATAGGATCATGCATGTGAATGTCATCTATCAAGTACAAAGCACTGGAAATGTGAATTATCATTTTAAGTGGACAGAAATATATAGGAGAAAAAAAAAGAAGAAAAAATAAGAAGTGGAACCTGCCCAATAAGGGAAATTCTCACCTCCAACTCTAACAATTTTAAGATAAAAGAGATCCCTGGATAGTGTCCACCAGGGAAACTCTCTTGATGGCTGGTTTCCATCCTAATTACCTATCGACACTGACTCCCCTACTCCGTTTCAGATGCACTGAAACAGTCCTGAATGCAAGTTGCTTCACAGTCCACAGAAAAGCACCTGCTGATATCTGCAGAGAATTCAACCATGGCCACAACAAGCAAGTCAGCTTATAGAAAACACTACGGAAAGTCATTTTATTCACCCAGTTGTGAACTGCCTGACACCCCCTACGCATCACCCTCGGCGCATGCGAGGAACTGAGGTGATTTTCATTTGCGGACAGTTCAGGTCCCTGAGTCATTTGAGAAGCAACTGCTTGAGTGAACAACTGGCGTGGTGGGCAGGGTATCGGGTGAGGGCTCATGCAGGCCTAGGAGACACGGCTACGCAGTTTCAAATCAGGCACTAGAGAACTGAACTCAAATTTTACAAAAACATAGAAAAGATTTGCTTTTATCAAATACAGTCATAGTCAGGTAAGAATTACATTTCATGCTCTTTGGCTTTTGATGACTAACGTGATGCCTTCCACAATGGCGGAATTATTTCATTGAGCAAACTGGCCCCTTGGGAACATTCTTTAGGAAATGAAAGAAATAATGGCATTGTTATATTACGTGTAGGCTGCTGGAGTCATGCGTGGGTTAACCCCACTCCAGATGGTTAGAGCTTCTGGGGGACCCCAGTGGCCCCCTGATTTAAAGGACCGATGCCCTCTGGGGAGAGCCCAGCAGCTGAAGCCATAGCTCATCTTGGGGTCGGGGAAGGAGATCAGGAGGTGACAAAATCAATGTAATGAAATATTAGTAACAAGTGGAACTGTCTGGACACAAACTCTAGGTCTCCCTCTCTCTTTTAACAACTCAGCCTCCCATCACTTTCTCCCTGCTCCCTTCCCCCACTGTTGCTACCTTTGATTTGAATGAGCTACCTTTGCCGGGATAAAAATGTCAGAAATGACAAGAGATCTCCCACACAGTGCTACTGAGCTGGGGGGAGGGGCAGTGCCTCTGACCCCCTTAGGAAGAGGTACTGTAGTAAAGAAAAAACTGCATGAATTCGAGCCCCACCTTCCTCATTTCCACTTATCATCCAGACGATCGTGCGCGGGTCACTTTCCTCACCCATAAACAGGACTCTGCAGGTAATAATATCCACCTGAGAGGACTGTGTGTATGTGTACATTAAATAAATCACAACCTATAAGGCAAGTACTCAGAATGTCTTAAGAGCTCTTGTTCTTGCATTTATTAATGGGCTCTGTATTGGGGGATTATTTTTCAGGAAAAAAAGCAAACAGGATGTTAGAGAAGCATTGTGGTTCCAAACGTGAAGAGAAGTGTTTTATTAAAAGAGGGGGGAATCAACGTTAGCTTTGTCAAGAGAACTCTGTATCACAAACAATCAGCTTCTTGTTCATTGTCAAGTTCAGTGAAAGTACACAAAGTCCTAGAGACCTGATAATAATTAAGAATCTTCACAAGCTTCTTCCTAAGGCTCCTTTTAATCATCGACTCAATATTTGGGTGGTCTTTCCATTGGCTGCTTTTGTTGTTTTATAGAACCTCTCGTTCTCAATCTGGAATAAGTGGGGGAAACTCCTAAATTAGAACATTTGCTACAACGGTTGTCCTTTTATGTTCTGATTTTAATAATGAGATGTTATTATTCTGGAGAAACCTTTCATACACTGAATATTGTTTCAAAATCTGCTTATTTACATGTCTCGTGGAACTTTCTGTGGCATGCTGTGTTCAGTAGGAAACATCTGTCTTTGGAGTTTTCATCACTGAGAGGTGGTTTACTACAAGGGCATGGCACGCCTGGGTGCACACAGATAACTCCCCAGCAGGGACTGGCCCATGCACACGTGTCCAGTGACATCCACGGCCATATCCTCGGGGGAACACTTGTGTCACGAGTAGAGAACATACAGAGGTGTGGTCCAAGCGGAAATGCCCCCAGAGGTTCCAGGGAAAGTGTCTGTGAGTAATAAGAGGTTGTCTGTTGCTAGGACAGAGCCTTGGGGACTTCATCAATGTTGTGATAATGGGGGCTCTTGTTAAAGTGAACTCAGGTCCTTTGAGGGATGTGCACTTTGAGAAATTCTAATTTATTAGTGTTAACTTCCCACTGACATCTCTTTTCCCTGGAACTCCCATGTGAGAAATAAAGTGAGGGTCTCTTCTGTTTTGTTTGTGTCGACCTGGCCTTCCCATATTGGACTAACAAGTGAAATCCTCTATTTTTTAAGATCTATAGTATCTCACAGAAGCTAGGGATTTTAGGGGGGAAAACCCCTAAGACTACAAAGCTCCTAAAGCTAGAAGGCAAACCTCCCCAAATATAGACCAATACTCATTCGATATTTTGTACATCCATATACGTTGTTAGCTTTTCATTGAATGGATGGATTACAAGTTCCCAGTGTTATTGTCCAACTCCTTAGAGCCACACTCGATAAGAAAATAAAGTCACCCTCTCTACTTTTAGAAGGTGCTGCAAGCATTGCACTACTAGGTATTTATCCCAAAGATATAGATGTAGTGAAAAGAAGGGGCACATGCACCCCAATGTTCAGAGCAGCAATGTCCACAATAGCCAAACTGTGGAAGGAGCCGAGATGCCCTTCAACAGATGAATGGACAAAGAAGATGTGGTCCATATACACCATGGAATATTACTCAGCCATCAGAAAGGATGAATACCCACTGTTTGCATCGACATGGATGGAACTGGAGGAGATTATGCTAAGTGAAATAAGTCAAGCAGAGAAAGACAATTATCTATGGTTTCACTTACATGTGGAACATAAGGAATAGAATGGAGGACATTAGGGGAAGGAAGGAAAAATGAAGGGGGGGAATCAGAGAGGGAGACGAACCATGAGAGACTATGGACTCTGGGAAACAATCTGAGGGTTTCAGAGGGGAGGGGTCTGGGGGGATGGGTTAGCCCAGTGATGGGTATTAAGGAGGGCACGTATTGCATGGAGCACTGGGTGTTATACACAGACAATGTATCATGGAACACTACATCAAAAACTAATCATGTACTGCATGGTGACTAACATAACATAAAAAAAAAAGAAGAAGAAGAAGGTGTGGCTAGCAGTAGAGAGTGGTGGCTGGCCCCCACCTGCTCATGAGAGTCATGAGTGTGCCTCTCTTTCCAGCTCCAAATTCACTGCCTGCACATTGGGAGCCTGAAATCAACTATGGTGAAAGTATTTACACCATGGAAATAGGCATATGCTGCAAATTAGGGCTTGATCTCCCTCTAGACAGCTGAATGTTGAGCATTTACAGACACAGCCTGGTTCTAGGCCTCCTTTGTGAGACTGTTGCCATGGGAAGTATGTTGACCTCAACAAGGCTGTCTAGAGAGCTGCCACAAAGAGATGGGCAAAGAACCGAGGGCATTTAGCATTCGGGAATCGCCACCTTTGTGTTGGAATACCAAAGCTGCTTGCTGAAGAAAAGCCACCACAGTGAGGGGTGGGTTATTTCTTTCCCTTTTATATATGTGTATATGTGGGATTTTTTTTTCAACCTAAGCCTTGTCTTTTACAGCTTTTTCTCTTTTATGTCTTGAATTTAGCTGATTTTTCAAGATACTCTATTTTATTTGGATCGTGATTCTTTTGGGGAATTTGTTGTTCAACCTGAGTAAAAGTGCTTGTAACTATAAAACCCAATATAAACATAAAGTTTGAGTGGTTTTTTCATGCAAATCCAACAAATAATGCCATCAATACTCACATCTGGATCATTGATACAATGTTGAAACGGACAGTTGGATTTCCCAGGTGCAAAGACGTGGAGACAGATGGCGTAAGAGGTGACCCAAGGAAGCCAGAGAGAGGGGGAAGGACAGGAGCATCATGAAGAGGGCCACTGCGGACACCAGGCTGCTGGAGACTGAGTAACTCTGTGAAAGGTACAGAATCATCCCTCTGAAGAAGTTCATCCTGAGCATTTATCTGCTGACTCCCTTCCTCTCGTGGTGGAAGGTTGCCCCTGCAGATGATAACTCCCCAGCATTTCCAGGCTGTGGGGCGACTTTGCGAACAACTTCTGAGAAAGCCCACTGCAGCAAAGGTGCAGGAGGTGAGCCAGCAGCGACATGCACAGAAATCCAGCCGTGCAGACACAGCTGCACGCAGACGTGGAACGAGGGGTGTGGCACAGGGCACTCGTGGCACCCGCTACGGACAGGACTGAGGGATACACTTGGAGAATTGTTCATTAATTCAATAAATCTTTACTCAATTATTTATTAACTGATTCGATAATTAATTTTGATGAGGCATCTACTATTTACAGGCACTGTTTTAAGGGCTGAGGATACAGCAGTATATAAAACAAAGTCCTTGCCCTCAATAAGCTTGTAATGTAGTGGAGGAAGACAGATTAGTTTTAGAAGGGATGGTATAATGTCAGTCAGTGATTTGTGCTAGAAAAAAAAAATTATTTGAATAAATAAGGCAAAGGCCTGGGAGGTGATGGACCCAGGGTAGGGGCAGAGAGTGTTATTTAGCAACGGTGATCAGGGAGGGCTGTCAAATGAGGGACAGTCTGAGCACATCTTGCATGAAGTGAGAGAGCGGCATGCAGGCATCCTAGGGAATGGCTTTCCAGGCAGAGCAAATGGTCGGCACAAAGGTCTGGAATCAGGAACTACTACCCTGGTGTTTAAAGGACCACAGACAGCTGCTGTGTTAAGCAAGGAATCCAGTGCCAAAGGAGCGAGAGAGATGCTCCTTGCTGAGCTGAGCTAAGAGTCTATTGGGAGAGACTACCATTAACTTAAAAAACAATCACACAAATGAACACAAATTCATACATTGTAGTAAACACATAATCAGATTTGTATTTTCAAATGATTAGTTGGCTACTGTAAGAAAGACTGAAGGGGGTCAGGGCTTAGGGTCCATCTACCGTTTGACATTGTTTACTGCATTATGCTTTACCTCTCACCATCAATAACCTGAACACAGCTCTGGCAGCTCAGCGTGCTTCATGACTATCTGCTCCGTAGTTTGGTTTTTAGAAACATCTTAGTTTGTAAAAATCAGAACCACTTGTACCCTATCCTCCATCCCTGCATGGAAAAGCTAAAGGGAAACTAATCTGAAACTCATATATAGAAATGACTTCTAATGTCATGCCAAAGGCTAACTGAAGATTCGAGAGCCAGCGTGGTTTGGTGGAAAGAACATAGACCTGGATTCAAAGTTACTAAGGTTCCAATTTCAGCTCTAATGATTACTTACTATGTAGCTTTAAACAAGTTATTATATCCCTAAGCCTCGTATATAAAAGGAGAGTAATAATGCCTACTCTGGAGCAATATGGGGATTAAATCAGATCATGTACACAAAACATTTGATTCATAATAGAGTCTGGAAAATGGATTACTGTTGTTATATCGATCATATGATGGAAACACTGTGATTTGCATGTTTTTGTCTAAACTACAGTAAGTATTAAAACAGCACACACAGAATTGAAGCTAAGTAAACAAACTGAAAGGAGCTTGTCCATAGATCTGATAAACCACTTTAGGCCAATTAGCCCAAGACACAGTAGTTAGTATTCGTAAGTGACTGTTGCGGTAATGAGAAGGGAATCCAGTAGAAAGTAAGTCAACAGCGTATGGATGACTTCCTGGAAAAGTGTCTTTCCAGATCTCATTTAAAGAGAGGTCAGACTGACAATGAAACACAGATGCTGAAGGCTCAAGCCTAGGAATGAGATTCTATGAGGTCCAATCCCCAAATGAGAAACGCATTTTGATGATCCAGCAAGAACTTCTCGTTAGTGCAGGAACACATGCCTGCCATCTGTCAGGGAGGCTATAATCGTATCACTGACTCCCACACAGCAAGCAGAGCCATAATCATGCTTTACTAGGCTGCAGAGATCACAGGAGCAAGCATGCCCTGTTAGCCCCAGGACAGGCACCATTCTGCAAGGTAAGTAATTCACAGCTGTGTCTGGGTCTGCTTGAGGATGGTCAGTTGGAGACAGCTACACAGGGACCTCCCCCAAACCTGAGGAAGTCCGCCCCAGGCAGCAGCTCCCACACTAATGAAGGGAAGCTGGTGCTGCGTGCAACTACTTCACTGTCTCTTGGGCACCAAACTTAATCACATTTAGACTCACTTACCATAACAGCAATGCATATATGTAGTATATAGTACTGTGTGGCTTTCAAAACATTCTGAGATACACGATTTCATTATAATCCTGATAGCAACCCCATGAAGATGGTTATTATTGTCCTTGTTTTAGAGTTGGAGTTACTGATGCACAGAAAAACAGTAATTGGTTCAACCCAGGACCCATATGAACTAGATCTGGAGTCAGGGATTTGAACCTGGGGCACCTGACACCAAGCTTGATCTTTGTGGTTCCACACTCCATAGAGTTTGGGATCCCTAATTTCCCAGTGTGGACCCACAGTGGCTTTACAGCTGATTGGGGGCAGTGGAACAGCATGCATTTTTACTGATGGCTCTGGCTGAGACCACAACAGAGCCCAGAGAATCAATCCAAACAAGCCAAGTGGTCATTGATCCAGAACTCTAGTTGTCAGATCTAAGGAAGTGTGTTCTGAAAGCGAGATCTCAGCCAAACCAGTAATTTCTCAAAAGCCAAGGTGATCCTAGGCAAATGAACTCCGTGAGAGAGCAGGCTTCTTCCTCTCCCTCAGTAAAGCCTAAGGTGTGGGTTGAACAGTATAATTTGAAAATCTCTTTGAACCTATTAATAGAATTGAAGCAAATCATCCAAACTTTGCCTGAAGGTCTGGTCTCCAACTTTGGTTATGCCTTCTTCTGAGTAAAGTCTTTAAGTATGGAAGCTTGACCAAACAAGTTGGATGAAGGCTTTTGCTCCCATTTTGTAAACTCTAATGTTCTTGTGACCTGTTTTACTAGTTAACGGAAATGGGTGATGTGGAAACTGTCATTACAGTTTGAGAGAAATGTGAAGTACTTCTTTGGTAGCCGCAGTTTCTCTGTTGTGAACCTTAATAAACATGTAAGCTCGGAGGCCAAGGGTTCTTGACTGCCTGGATCACTAATACAGTCTCAATGGTTGTTGAATGAATTAATGAATGAATTGCAATGATGTGGGGCATTTTGCATTGCATCTTGGAGAAAGAGTCATTGTTTGGAAGGAGAACCAGAAATAGATTCTCTCATTATAAAGTACCATGATTATCTTGGTAAAACAACTGTAAGTATCTTCCCCTTTCCCTGATAACAGGAGCTGCAGCTAAGATAGAATATATTTATCACTTTTCTAATAGCATGTAGGTTTCAAAATTACTACATGGTCATGCATACAACAGACAAAATATGTGAAGTGTGAAAGGTACTAATTATGCAGGGAATGGTTCCCAATAAGGGTCAAGGATGCTACACCACAGACCTACACAAGGGATTGGGAGCTCATACCCTATGTGACTTTTCTGTAAAGGGAAAACCTGCGTATATTATCTAAGTCCAGAACCGAACTCCATTTTACATCTAAACACAAAGCATTTTTCTCCAGTTTAACATATATAGGATTCTCTAGGAATACAAAAATCATGTAACTTGAGGGAAGATTGAGACTTGTGTTTGAAAAGATACCAAATGTAACTGACCACTGAAGAAAATCCCCACCAGCAAATGCTTCTAGTATTGGAGACACCAATAAGAGAACACCTATAATCGGTGTGTTCTTCTAATTGTTGCATTAGCAGTGATACTAAATTAACACTCAAACTTACTTATTTAGACTTTTACTTCCATTTGTGAAGTATTAGTGCCTACAGTAATTCTCTTCCCACCACGCACAAATTGAAAACTGAACAAACTATATGAAACAACTGTTTTCAGACATCGGACACCTGGCAGTATTGGTCAGACTGTGATCCCTGAAAGGAGAGATCAAAAGAGGTTATGGTTATAGTTGCCCCAGTTCACTGCCTGGAGGCTGTTTCCAAGCCATAGCACAGAGCCCGGCAGTCTTAATGAGCTAAGGAGTCAGAGATCAGAGTCAAGGAGGCTAGGGTGGCTAGAATTTGTGAGGCAGAAGACTGCAAAGGAGGGAGCAGCACAGAGAGAAAGAGGGAGCGCTTCCAAGATCTGCAAAAGAGTTCTCTCAAATCTTTGACTAAATAGTGATGATAAATATGATTACT